>NC_092774.1:43632930-43860430 GCF_047496795.1 Chiloscyllium punctatum | reverse complement strand
ATAAATGTTTATCATTCATCACATTTCGAAAAACAAACTGAAATAAAAGAGGGCCTTTTGTTCAACTGACTGTCGTTGAGCATTTGAATTCACTCTGTGCAAAATGATTCAATACTGCAAACCCTCAATGTGCACTGGGATGCTTCCTGATACTGGCAATGTGTGTCGCTGCAATGGCATGGCAGAGAAGATTCACCATTTCCCTTCAACCATGTCAATCCTTGCATCAATTGATTCAGGCTCGTACAATGCGTGGTGCGTGCGTTTGTCATTGGGACTTCAGACTGCCAGATGAGGAAATTCCCCCACACTTACCATCTTTGTGCAGTGTATTGGAAAGATGAGTAGATTGACAAAGAAGCGGTATGAAATAACTGCAGCAGTTTTTGGATTAAACTCAGCATATCGGGCAGTACCTGTGGAGAAAGAAACAAAGTTAATGTTTCAAGTCGACTGTGACTGTTCTTCACATCTCACCGGTATAGAAAGGTGTTTTTATGTAATGTTTCTGAAAGAAGTAGAGAAGGTGCGAAGAGAACAGGTAATGACGAGGCCTGGTACAAAAACAAACCATTTGTTAATAATGTTGAAAGAGAAATAGGGACGTTTAATGGGCGTTCATTGAGGTGTGAAGGGACAAAATGAATCATGGCTATGGAGTCCAGTGTTGAGTCTTGGAGTCTGCAAAGTGCCGAACAATGAAAATGACATAAACAAAACGGAAGCTCGAGGAAAGGTTTCGAGACTGGGGTGACAGAAGATCATATTGCACAATGGGACAAAAAAATAGAGTTGTTGGGGTTATTGCACAAACGAGACAAAACATTGTTCCACAGTGAATGAAAATGGGCAGTAAAAGGTTCAAATGACGTCAATCACTCTGAAAGAATTAAGAACACTCTGAGGAAAAATAAGCTTCGAAATTAATGACAATGTTCATCGTCTGAAGTTGTGAATCTGAATGCTGAGCAAAGAAGGCTGAACAAGTAGATGGAAATGGAATCAGAATACTAATGATGTTCAATGTTTGTTTGGAATGTTCAGACAGAATTATTTTTCGGTTATTGGGGATCTTGTTGAAATCCTGTTTGGCGTAGTACAGGAGATGGTGAAATGCCGATTCATCAGACTGTGTCACGTCTTCACAGTTGAATCTGTGATGCTCACAACTTGCATAACTTGATTTTGTATTCCAATGTATATACACCCTGAAGAAGTGACATGCTGGAGTGCTTAAAATGTCACAAGTAAACGTTTATAGGATATTTCAAATGTTCTTTGCATTTCACAAGCAAATATAAGTGTAACTTGAAAGCTAACAATGTGAGCAATTAAATCAGTAAACATATTGTGTTCAATGGATGTTATCCATTTCCAATTACCTCTCCGCTCACCACTGCTAATAGCAGATGGAGACTTCAAGACAAATTGTGTCGATTTGAGTGATATCAAGTCAAAACGTATTCAGATCAGTCGATTACATAGAAAAACGTGTAGAAAGACCAGTATCATTTTCAATTGCAGTATCGGCTTCAGACGTAAATCGCCCTGCTATTCAAATGTTTTGTTCCGTGCCACATCATGTTGACGTGAATCCTTCCAAGAGGTGTTGTGCAATGATCAAATTCATTTGAAACTGCGTTTGGAAACGATAAAAATATATTTAAACACTGAATGGTCTTCCTCTGAGATGTCGGACAGTCAATGAAAGAGAGACAGATGATGAGAAATGATATATCTCCTTGGAGTTCTCGCTCCAGGCAGGTGTCTCCATGTGTTCTGGTGTGTTATGTTTTCTCTAATTGTAGAAGCATAAAAATATTCTCAGCATTACTAATGTTATTTCGATGCACAGGCTGGAAACTGATTCGAATTATTTGAGAAGACTCCAATGATACAACGTTCAGTGAATGCTTCGTCGCTGTAATATTGTCTGAGGCATGGTACTGACGTTGTAGGATCAGATCTCAACTGCCCAAAAGACGTGTCCAAACATGTCGAGCAGTTTAGTTGATATATTCCATTCTTTAAAAATAATGGTTTACGTGATAATGAGTGACATATTGTAAAGCAGGTATATCAAGGGCCCAAAAGTGGTTTCTGATGCAGCTAACATACATCAAATTTCTCCAGTTTAGATCTCAAACAAGGCTAAGTAAACATGACAGAATGAATTACTAAAGGAAAAGACAAAATTTAGGATACGACATTTAAACATATCGCAGATGGTCGACTTGATAGGAATGAATATTCCACGCAAACGTTGCAACAACCTGTTGTTAAGCTTCGATCGACCCAAATATGCAGAGTTCGTTTTCTCCGTTAAATGTCAAGAATTGAAGACAATGATGAATGACTTCCTTTTTGACACTGACAGTTTTCAGCAAGCCAGCGAGCCTGTGCAGGAACGCTGCCTGCCACTGATTACTGTGTTGAACAGTGTCCATGGTTACACATGACTCATAGAAAAATATGAAAGTGACTGAGACAAGATGCATTATGGTCGCCATGTACCAAACAAAAACGTAGCGAATTTAACAATAATATGATAGCTTGCTATAGAAATAATCTCTATACATTTTATTTGGACTCTGTCCACCCAATAACCCTCTAACAGTTTGCAACTAATCACTCTTCATTGCTCTCTCTGCGAAGACTTGTATTAACAGAAATCAAATTACCTGCCATTCTCCTTCATCCGATTAAAATTCACATTATTTCCAGAATCTCAGTCTTTAACCATGCGCCACTTTCTTTTCCAAAAGAAGTGCTGTGCATCTGTTAGCCTTGTATTAATCTGATAATGATGGAAAGCTTCCCCTTTCCTCCATCACCTTGCATAAATCTCTCATCATCACACTTTGTAATCATCATTGGGCGGGGGTATCGCTGACCAGGATACTATATATTTAAGTATTACCATTCCTAACTTACCATGTGGGGGTGGAGGGTGGGTACTTTGTTAACTTTCATCATTTCCTGTCAAGATACTGACAGGCATTGTTGGAAACGATACCAGGATTTGCAAATATCAACTATGAAAGGAATATTGGTCGAATTCTGTGTCAGTATTGTGTATGGCTTAGAAGAGAATTTGCAGTTGGCAAAGTGAATATGCATCGGCATCCCTTGCGATTGTCGCTGTTTCAGTATCACAGTTCGGAAATTAATGTCATCAAAAATCTTTGGAGGTGAATTTAGTTCATATTACACATTTTTGGAATTTTGTGTAACTGTCGTGCTCGTTGAAGGTGGTTGATGAGGGGTCAATGAAATGGATATGCTTTGTTTGGCTGGTGTCAGCTTCTGTCATGCTGATGAAGCTGCACTCATCTGAGCCAATGGAAAAGCTTTCATCACAAATGGGAGTACTGATGTTTAGTTATAGCGAAAACATTGTGAAGTCAGGAGTTCAATTATGCAATGCTAAATTGCAACTTTCGGGTGTGTTCTGGCAGCAATGGTGTTTATGTGATTGATGCAGTCAGTTTTGGTTAAATACTAAACACTAAGATATGGATAACACAGATTTGAGAACTGTTAATAACATTGAACGTGAAGAGGCAATGGTGAGATGTTTTCCTGATGATGATGAGTCAGTACTTATTTCCTGTGCTGCTTGGCACTTCAGTTCAAAGCCCCAATGCTGTCAAGGACTTTCTCTGTTTGTCTATGGACTTTTCAGAATCTGAGCAGGTAGGGCTTAACTTTGTAGAATAATAAGCAAACATTGCTCGTTCTCACCTTGTGATGCAAGGTTGGTGTTAATGAACCAGATGATGATAATAACGCCTGTGGCATTTCCCTGCTCTTCTTCAGTCCTGACCAATAACACCAGAGCTCAACTTCCTCTACATTACCCTATATGCCTCTGCCTGTACTGCCTAATCACCCATCATACATTGTATCAATCCCGAAATAGTTTTACAATTCCCCAACTCTCCATCGGCTGTAAAAATGGCAGTGAACTACATCGCTCACTCGTCAGCCCTTGGTCCAATATCTTGGCTAAATTAACTCAAATGGTCTGCTTTCTCTCACAACCCTGTTTCGAAACTAAATTAAACTCAATGCCAACCTTTCTTTATAATGCGCTGTGACAGCTCAATGACGCTGCTTTCTCAGTAACCATTGCACAATGTAAATCTGATTCCCCTCTCTCATCGTTGCCACATATAAATACAGGAGAACCCCTCAGATTCACGCAACCTTGAGAAGCACCTAAGGTCATAACCCATGCCGTATCTCATTCTTTATGCACAATTCTGAGTCGAATGAATGGAAGATTGCCCCTCGTTCTGTTTCAGTCTTATAGCGATTGAACACAGATTCCAATTTCAAACGTTTGGCTAATTGAGGCATATTTTCGTGCATTAATGACCGGATAAATTACATGCAGCATCTTCATACACTTTCAACTGTCGTTTTTTCACGACTATAACAAAATTCTCCGAGTCGTTGTTGGTTAGAATTCTCTGCCTATGGAATAGAGGAAAATTATCTGAGGGCAGAATCCCTCTCGGGGCGATTTGACAGAATCAAAGTCAGCCCACTTTACGGTTTCATCATTTAACTGTCCTTTATATTCAATGGAAATGTTAAGGGATGTTTTACTGAGTCCCATTAAGTTAAGTGATTAAACCTATTTTCCTGGTAAATATGGTGGGCTTTCAATGTCATTCATTTGTGAACCTGGTGCTGACAGTTTTTACAACATATAAGGGCTCATTTCCTTTAATGAGCTAATAATTATTTTGATAGAAACGCTTCGCATATTAGAGCAAAAGATGAGATTTATGCTTTTGCAACATCTTTAGCTAGGAGTACTGTGTGGATGATGTATCTTTGCCGACTCCAATGTTCCCCAGCATTGCAGATACAACTTCAGACAATTCGATTCACTCCACGTGATATCAAGAAGCGATAGGTTTAACTCGATACTGCAAATGCTACAGTCCCTGAAAACATTCCGGAAATCGTAGTGAAGACTAGTGCTCCACAACTTGCTCCTTCCGTAGCATTGCTGTTCCAGCACATGTACTACACTGGTGTCTATCCAACAATGGTCACACATTGCCCATGTATGTCCTGTACACAATAAGCTGGACAAATCAGTCCCATCGTCTCCTCTCGATCATCAATGTAGCTTGGAAGGTGCCACCAACAATGCTACAATAGCACATGCTCAGCAAAAAACCTGTTCAGTCATGCTCAGTTTGGTACCCGCTAGGGCCACCCAGCTCCAAATCTCATTCCAACTTTGATTCAAACATGGACAAAAGATCTGAATTCCAAAGGTGAGGAGAAGGTAACAGTCCTTGACATCGAGGCAGCATCCCACTACGTTTGTCATCAATGAGTCCGAACAAAAATTGAATCAATTGCTATCAGGGCAAATCCCAACTAGTTGAAGGCATACTTAGAACATCGGGGAATTCTCGGGGCTGTGGAAGTTCAGTCATCTCAGATCGAAGGCATTTCTGCAGGATTTCATCAGGCTATTGTCCTTGACCCAACCATCTTCAGGCACTTCATCAATAACCTTCATTCCATGATAAGGTCTGAAGTGGGAATATTCGGGATGATTGCAAAATGGTTTGCTTCATCCGTGACTCCTCACATACTGAAGCATTCTATCTTGAAATGCAACAAGATCTGAAAAAGACACTGGGCTAACCAGTGGGAAATAACATTCGTGGATTAGTGGCGCTGGAAAGCACAGCAGTTCAAGCAACATCCGGGGAGCAGGAAAATCGACGATTTGGGCAAAAGCCCTTTATCAGGAATACAGGCAGAGTGCGTGAAGGGTGGAGTGCGTGAAGGGTGGAGAAATAAATGAGAGGAGGGTGGCCTTCAGGCACTCTTCCTGTTTTCCTGATGAAGGGCGTTTGCACAAAACGTCGATTTTCCCTCTCCTTGGATGCTGCCTGAACTGCTGTGCTTTTCCATCGCCACTAATCGATGAATGTTATTTCCAGCATCTGCAGTCATTGTTTTTACCTAGGAAATAAAACTCGTGTCAAATATATGGCACGCTATGAACAGCACCAAAAAGAGGCAATCTAATCACCAACCATTGACATTCAATGGTGTTACTGTCACTGTGTCTGCCATCATCAACATCACGGGGGTTGTCATTGACCAGAAACTCAACTGGATTCAACATAGGAACATAGATGCCACAAGAACAGGTCAAAGGTTAAAAATACTGCGGCAAGTAGCTCACTTCCTGACTCCTCAAAATCTACCCAGAATCTAAAGCTGCAGGTCAGGAGTATCTTGGAATACCCTCCACTTGCCTTGTTGAGTGCAGCCCCAAAAACACTCAAGAAACATGACATCAACAGAAGCAAAGCAGCTCAATTGATTGGCGCTGCATCCGGAAGCATTCACTCACTTTACTGCCGATGCTCAGTAGCAGGAGTGTATACTATTTACAAGATGCACTGTCGGAATTCGCCACACACCTTCAGACATCACTCTCCATACCCAAAAAAAATTCGATCTGTAAATTTAAGGATATCGGAACAAATTTCAAATTACGTTCAAATTTCCTTCCCAGCCATTCATTGTCCTGACTTGGAAATATATATCCGTTCCTTCACTCTCGTTTGTTCAAAGTGCTGGAATTCCCTCCCTAATGGATTGTGTGTGAACTCCGTGCAAATTAACTGCAGTGTTTCAAGACAAGAGCTCATCAACGACTTCTGAAGGGCAATAGGGATGGGAAAAGTACTGATCAGCCAGCGACACCTATAGGAGCAAAATGGTTGGTTTTTGGGCCTTTCCAATCTTGTCTACGATTTAATGTGATCATTGGCCGTCATCCATCTCCTGCCTCACAAAACCAGGGACCTGGTTTCAGTTCTGCATTCGGGTTCTGTCGGTGTTGAGATTACATCTTCTCCTCATGTCTGTATGGTTTTCCACCGCGTGCTCCAACTTCCTCCCACAATTTAGCTGCATTATTCTGGCTAAATTGCTCATAAATTTCAAGGGTGCGGAGGTGAGGTGCATTAATCCTGGGACTTGGAGTCTCACAAGGAATGGGTTGCGTGTGGGTATGGGTGGGGTTCTGTTCGGAAAGTCGACATAGACTTGCTGAACTGAATGGCCTGTTTCCACACTGTCACAATTTTAAAAACAATCTTCCTGTTCCAGCTTTTGTCCAGACCCTCTTACTCCTATGTCCAGCAGAATAATATTGAACTAGCTCCTTAAAATATTCAACGCTTGGCTTCATTCATTCTTTATTTTTCGAAACCGTGAATACAAACGGAATCATTCTAATCTTCCTTCATATATTAGCCGTGCCTTCCCAGTAATCAGAGTGTTGTACAGATAGTTTCGAGAAAGGAAAATAAATGCAAAGTTTTCCAGTCATTCTTCTTAATAGACCATCTTGGAGGCAGGGATTTTGAATGATTAATTTCAAGCGCCAAGATGCAAACTTTTCCAAAGGAAGATCTAATTGCATGTCAGATATTTCTTTTGCTAGATCTTGCATTTTCTATCTTCAATTTGCTCCCGAATGTCCTTATGGTCTCAGTTTATTTCTGTATTAGTTAATATATCGCACCGTTTTGTAAAATATACACATTTTCAAAATAAACGTTCAGAATTACATGCATTTGTGGAGCGTATTTCGATTTTTTTTTATTACATTCTATCTGTAGCGCACACTTTCTGATCAGGGCCAGCACTTACAGACAAAAATCAAACTTCTTATTTTCATTTGAGACGTAGAAATTGTTCCTTAACGTCAGAGAGCGAAAAAAATTTAATGTAAACCAAAGGAGTCGGACTGGCTGCCTTGAGGCATGATCTGTTGCTTTTTATATAAAGTTACAGAAACAATGAAGGCAAGCACAGTTTCTGCATATGCATCTCCCTCATTACTTGGCTGTTTAACAAACAGAACTGGACATAAAAAAAAGTGAACTTGCAGTCATTAGTTATTTGACGATTGTGTACTGGCTGGAGGTAGCTTACACGGTGGAGTTGTGAGAAATATTTTTATGTTCGAGAAAAAAAATCAGATTGCTAAATCCTTTAAAGTTTTCTACATGTTTCATCAATGAAAAAATCATTGACTTGTCTGAGGTTTTGTGAGAAAGGCAGTACCATGATATGTCAACTTTTTTGTGCATGTTTAAACGCAAATTGTGCTCTGTCAGCGAGTCGGAAGAAATTGCATAATCGTCATGTTCAACTTAATTCACTTGTCTCGAGCCTTTTAATCAAACGTTTTCTGTGGTTATGAATCTGAAGAATGATGAAGAAGACAAATTGCAAAGAAAGATGGAAGCAAGTAGATTGTTGGAGAGCGATAGGGACACAGTTTGTGAGTGGGCCTGAAGCTACGAAATGCAGAATAATTTGGACTTACTGACTGAGGCAGATACTTTTGATGACTTTGTGATTGGAAATAGTGAGGTTTGCAAGCAGAATGGGTCATTTTTTTCTGAAAAGATCTGTGATGATCTCACCTGCCCATCCCTGAGATAATGAATATTGTCCTGTACTAATGTTGCTGTAATTAAGAAATGTGCGAACCAGTTCCGAGGCACAACGTGTTGTGTAGCATTCAGCGAAATAAAGAAAGAGAGACAGATTAAGATCATAGATTTAAAAAGACCACAGATTTAGTAGAGGTGCAAAAGTACAAAGGCCATTTGTTTCTCGGTTGTTAAGTGTCACTTCAATGGCGGCTCAGAGGATGGCACTCCTGCCAAAGAGCACTGAAGACAAGCATTCGATTTCAACCTTGGGAGATTGTCTGTGTGGAGTTTGTGCATTCTCCCCTCTTCACTTGTAATCTTTGGTTCCTCTCACAGTTAAATAAAGTATATATGTATTTGTCATGAGAAATGTAGGCTTGCAGGGATATCAGAGTGTTGGTCGGCGGGTTACTTTCAGACAGTCGTTTGTGGGCTCCATTGGCCGAATGCTCAGCTTCCACATGGTCGGGACTGTATGATGAATGGCAGGCGAGAAGAACAATGAGTAAAAATGGACTGATTATACAGAGCAAGTGATATTTTGCTTTGGAGAATTTCGCCAATGTTGCATTATTTCTGGTCACTGCCCTTCCACTGTCATTGGATGTACAATCCAAAAATTTAGGGAAAAATAATTCTTATAATTAGACTTAAATTTTGGCAGTCAGGTTCCAGAGATAATTCATGTCTTCTGTAAATCATAGAATGGGGAGGAGCTGCTTAACCCAACCTGTCAATATGGCAACAACTTGAGAATAGATTTTTGCGTAATCATGTCATCTAGATGTCTGAATTTGAATTTGTCTAGAGCATTCTCGAGTCGAGGTTTTTTCGCAATGAAAACAATTCAAAATCTGTAGATATCTCTCTCAAAATTGAATACATTACTAGAATGATAACAACGAAGTTGTCGAGATATTTGCAAGGTAGCGTTATACCATATCCTTCCAAATTGCCTGAATTTATACAAGATTCAACTTAAACATGATCTGAATTCATGGAGGAACGGAACAAAGAATTTGACCAGCTATTATCAGTTCCTTGGCTCCCATATTACTTGACATGCGCTCATTAATCACTAGATGGCATAAGATGCTGTACCTCTGATAAAATCTGAATGCATCAGTTAACCACAGAACACCAACTGCACTCTGCTGGCGCCACAACATATCAGACTTTCTGCTAGATTACGAGTTATTTTGCTTTAATGAATCCTGATAGAAATATTCTGAACATTCTGAGCTAAAGACTTAAAGCAGACCACCTGATTTTTTTTTACTCGGAACCATGTATTAAGCCCTCGAAACTAGAAAAAGTATTATACTTTGGGAATTTCTTGGCCGTTTTCCAAGTTCATCTGAATAGTAAAAAGCACGTCATTGAAACAATCTGATTCTCACATCCATAATATGACCATAGCATTTAACCTCTTGTTTATTGTCTTCTTTGAATTAATTTCGGAATACTTTATCGTAACTTTGCATTATTGTTTGTTCAAACTAACTCGATTGACTTTGAGCTAGACAAACTGTTCAGCGTTCTTATGATTCCCTTTTTAGGTAAAGTGAGGACATATTGAATTTTAACAGGAAAGTGCTTCCATATCTATCGCACTTCATGAAGTTTTCTCTGAAACGGTTCCAGATTTTGAAAGAAGTAAATTTCGCTTTCTATGAGAAGAGCTAACGAAGTAACTGCTGTTACGTAGGACTAGTTTCAATCAGTTTCCTGTTCTGTAGATTTTAAAAATAAACTGCACTGAAATTAGCGGACATTACACACTGAAGTTTCATTTTGTTTGCTGATGTCAGTTTTTACATTAAAAGTAACGCTGCATTAACAATACTTCTGGAGGAGTAATAAAAAAGTAAAAGTATTATTTTTCAAATGACACCATGCTGAAAGTTGACATTCCGTTAAAGCATCCAGGAAAAATGTGAAGTAATTACTGCCAAGTAATATTTGCATAAGTAATACTTCTGATCATTTCAGGAATGTAGCTCTCAAAGTTTTCAAATGGCATCATTGCACGAATGTTTTCAATTTTTTGAGACTCGTTTCAGCAGCAATTTTCTTAATTTCAATAACAAAACCAGTAGAACCATCACTGTATCCCATTCCTTGACCTTTGGGCAGTAAGGGGAATCACTTAGGTAAAAACAATGACGCAGATGCTGGAATTCAGATTCTGTATTAGTGGTGCTGGAAGAGCACAGCAGTTCAGGCAGCATCCAAAGAGCTTCGAAATAGACGTTTCGGGCAAAAGCCCTTCCTCGTCGATTTCGAAGCTCCTTGGATGCTGCCTGAACTGCTGTGCTCTTCCAGCACCACTAATCCAGAAAGGGGAATCACTTACCCATCACAGAAGCTTTCTTCTCTGAGCTCTTTGTTTTTAGCCTAAAGCTGATTACTGAATATGAATCTCTGTACTCTCAACAACAAGTCGACTTTTTCTGCACAGCGACTGAGTTTCTCCGACTTCCAGATTTGCAGAATCGACAGTTTTTGGCTTTCTGGTAAAATGACAGCGCCAGATAAATCTGTGGAAAAAATCATCAAAAATTGTTGATAGAATGATTCATCCACTCAGGTGTTCCTTTCGAAACCTTGCAGTTCTTTTGCAGTATTCACTCAAGTGTTAGATATTCAGTTTGTAATGCATTACCTGGAACTTTGATTGGATTTTGCTGTGCATGAAATTCTGCTACACTCACTCAGTGCTTTTCTGTGCCTCTCCATTTTAAGATAATTTAAATCATTAAGCGCTTTCATTTCAAACCAATGAACTGTGTAGTCTGGAACTAAAAGGAAATAATACGCAAGGGAACACAAACAGAGGGAAGATCGCATACAAGTCACTGTTATGGAAAACTATCCTCAATTGTCAGTGAATCGATAACTTGAAAATTCCGTCCAGAAGCAGTTGCATGTGCAGCAACAAGACATAAATTTCAAAAGTTCCACTAATGAACTCATTTGCAGTTTCTCAAAGGCAAATAATTATGCATACTTTTTGATCATAACAATGTCTCACACACTCCCCAAGAGCGAAGTCAAATATAAAATCAATTGACAGCTCTTCAAACTTCCCTAGATGAAGGGATTCCATTTCTTTGATTGCATTTAAAACCTATATGTATTTATTTATGTGTGGCGTCTTGGTATGACAATACAGTTCGAATTTTACCAGCTTAACCCGTTGACAGAAATACAAAGCTGTAAAAATGTTCTAAATGTATTCGTTGGGTTAGGCAACAGCACTTCAATGATAAAAGAAATAAAATTTCCATCATATTTGGAGTCATAGAGTCAAAATAACATACAGCATGGAAACAGACCTTTCATTTCAACTCGTCCATGCCAACCAGATATCCAAACCTTATCTAGTCCTATTTGCCAGCACTTGGCACATGTCCCTCGAAGCATTTTATATTCATTTATCTATCCAGAAAACTTTTAATGCTGTAATTTCATCAGCCTCCTCCACTTCCACGGGCAGTTAATTCCATATAGGCAAGACCAACTGAGTGAAGATGTTACCCATTAGGTCCCATTTTAATATTTGGCCCCATATGCGCTAATTCTATGTCCTTGTTCTGGACTCACCACAAGAGGGAAAAGCCCTTGTGTATTTTGCTGACGCTTGTCAAAAATGATTTTATAAACCCCTTTTATGATCTTATACACCTCAGCCTCCAACCCGCCAGGGAAAAGCACCCCAGGTTATGCAACTTCTCCCGAAAGCTCAAATTCTCCAAATCTGGTAGCATACTTGTAAAACTTTTCTATACCCTTATCTATTATAATCCAGCGTATTATGTTGAAGAAATTTAACACTGCGCTGATTGACAAAGAATTTTGATTTCAAGAGAGAAGATGAGAAACGTACTAAGTGAAGATAAATAAAAACCTAGCATGCGATGCAAATGAATTGCGCAGACTTAGCAAGACGACAGACGTTTTAATTCTTTGCGACTCTTCCTTTAACTAAATCACTCCAAATAGAGCCTTATCTGCAAATCTCATGAAACTATATTGTAAGGAAGATAGAGAACAAATTTTAAGGTCCAATGCAAAACATGCATTTCAATAATGGCTAAGGTGGCACAAGACTTTTTTTTCTGTCCTGAAAGCTGCCCATTTTAAAACAATGTCGCTTCTGACACTCTGGTTTAAATCAATTCACGTTGTAACTTTGGTGGATATCAGTTTTCAAAGATTACATTGTATTGACATAACGGATATAATTCATATTTTAACTACAACTCAAGATATTTTGCAAGTGGCAATGTAAGTTGTTTGTTGCCTGGTGTTTCTCGGAAGGTCAGTGGCTCATCGAAAAATATTTTTCCATGGGCCTTAGAATTTTTTTTTGAATTATGTTCAAGTTAGCGATACCTAGCAGGAAAATAAATACCCCAAATAATGCTTATCCAAGCTTTGAAACATTAATCCAGTTTTGGCAGTTTCACTCCCGAGCAGCCATGATAATCTTGAGACCATTTCTAGGTTTAGGAATTTGAAACGCTCTTGCGACTGACTAAATCAAAGTGCATGTTATGTCCATTGCATTGTAAAGGGTAAATTCACAAAGTTAGCTTTCTTGTGAATGTATATCTTTCTATGCAAAGGCTATCTTGAAGATTTCTGATTTGAATCACTAATGTATTTGGCAGCAACCATTGGCATCGATGATTTCTTCCGTCCACAGAATACTATGAAGAGGGAATCTATAGTGATGTGAACTAAAGACCAAATGAATGTTTATTTCCGGTTTTAATGTTTGTGTTGGACTGTTCTGCTATCTATTTTGTAGCTTACTTATATATTTTTTTGTTCCATAGAGACGCCTGAACGCTGTGTCGCAAAGAAATTCAAGATTTCTGGGAAGACTGACATTCTGAGATTCGTATTGATGAGATCAAGGATGTGGTAGGAATGCTTTTCGTGTTTCATTTCGTGGAAATGTTGATAATTAATAATGGCCAGGAAGTGAAACCATAGCGCTCTCGTAATATCCAGCCTAATCATAAGACCAGTCAATCATTTATTCTCAATTTATTTCGATTTATGTTTTGCAATTTCGCCAGTTCATTGGTTTGTTGCATTTCGTTGGAATTCTGATTAACAGCACAGTGAAAGATGGAGAATTGAATATGCAAGATAAGAGAAGCAGTTAAGCAAGCAGTTTAAATCGCTGTTTTGAGATTGTATCTTGATACAGGTTGTGGTTTCTGATAGTGTCACTGGTCGATGGTGGTCAATGCCACACGTTCCTACACTCGTATTGAACACAAACCGGAAGTAAACGTTTCATGATTGTCCAAAACGATGTGTCATTCACAAAAAGTAACAAACTTAGAATGAGAGGACAATCGGAAGTAGGAAATGACTGTCTGTGATCACATTTAATAACGAAAGAATAAATCAATATTATTAAACCTCGTCACTAAATGTGAAATTATTTCAGGTTAACTGTTCTTGACTAACGTAAATTTATTCATTGCCTTCCATGGAAGTTTATAGGACCGTTTTATCAAGAAGAATAACATCCTATTTCAATGGTATGCATCAGTCCTTAACATTTATGGAACGCTTGAATAGACTGGATCTTTGTGAAACAGTGTGTAACAGCATTGAACAAAATAATTTGAATCCAGGTGTCATCTTCATTTATGTTGAGTGGATCCTACATTTAGGTGAAAAGAAAACGCTTGTTTCCAGCACAAATAGTTTGACTTCAAGAGAACTTAAAGTTATTTAAATGAATTTCTTTCTGCTCTTTTGACTAAGTTACATAAATTGTTATCGATAATCTTTGGAATATTTTGCTTTGGAATAATACCAAACTTTAATTATTTTAAGCTGGCTTTCTCTCCCACTTACTTTGGCGATCTATAAATTTGAAGCAGAAATAAGGAACATTAGGATGGAAGACAATATGTTTTCCATTGTTAATCAAAGAATGTGCGTGCAAATGTCTCAGGACAATCAAAGAGGAAAAACAAATATTATATTTTAGTATTATAGCATATATATTGAAAAATATTGCGTTTATTTTCCTCTCTGATTGCCCTGAGAAATATGATCGACTTTTAACTGCATTTTGAAATGGCCTCACAAAATGTTCAGTTGCACCAAATCCTCGAAAGTTCTCAGCTGAAACCAGACAGGCAAGTGTCATTAAATAAGACGGAGGAAACGGCAACAGCAAACCCCTCTCCGTCGAACATGCATAGCCGAGTATCTGACGATTAGAGCTAGATTGAAGAAACTGATACAGAGATGAGTGAGAAATGAGCCTGACATTGTCATATGCACAGAATAAATTTCCCAAACACCCCCATCACTACGTCGAAGCTACTTATGTCCCGTTTATACGGCATAGACAGCAGAGTGGGTGACGCAGTGGAAAATCAGTCAGGAGCGACATTGACTCGACAGTTCATGAATTCATATGACATCATGTCAACAATATGCAGGGGACTCACGTCAGTCCAAACAAACAGTACTCTCCAATGTTCAGCATGAATTTAAAGAAGAACTGGAGTGTAGTAACATATAGAACAGGTGGTGGGGTGACCGATAAGAAGAAAAAGATACTTGACCTCATCTTCATTAATATGTCTGCTGCTATTGAACCTTGCTATGACAGTGTTGTTAAGAGTGACCTGTGCACAGGCATGTCGTTATAGCACAAAGCATTGCCATAGTGACCATAGCTGCATTTGTGTTGAGTACAATTGTCCTCTTGCTAAATGTGATAGACATAGAATACATCTCGCAAGTCAAAACGGAGCATCAAAGCAGCGGCATGTAGAATCATCAGCAGAAAGTTGTCCTCCAACGAACTTGCAACCTCATAATTCGGCATATCCGATCTACAAGAACCATCATCAAAGGAGTTCGCCACTTGTTCAATTACACATGCATGAAGGAATATTCGCAGTAGCGCAGGGTGATTTTATGTTTCCTATTTACTCTTTAATATCAAACCGTTTTTATTAAATAACAAATATTTATGTATCTGGAAATTGATGTTTTGTACCTAAGATGCTGACAGAATATGGCGACTTGTAAACTTGTAATTGTACACATAAACGCACATGTAAAACTAAAGCTATTTCAGTTCAATTGAATGCATTTTGTTTGAGGTATTACTTACTGGGTCAGATTTCAGCCCTTGGTGATTGTTTGTGGAGAGTTTGCAAGTTATCCTTGTGTTACTGTAGGTTCCCCAACATTCCATAGATGTGAAGATTCGTTGATTTGCCACGGCGAAATGTGCCGCTTGGTGTCTACAGATGTGTATGCTGTGGGAGGGCTGTGCCAAAACCCCACAGCAGGATTACAAGGGTGTTGTAAACAGTGCACTGGCCTCTTACTGAACGGTCAGGATTGTGTCATTGTGCGAAGTGCCTCGTGCATGACAAAAATTGGCCTCCTACAGATTATTCTTGATTTCCCTGGATCAGTCAACTCTGACAGTACTGCAGCAGATTGACACCATCCAGGACAATACAGGTCACATTATTAGCAAAAAATTTACAACCATTCACTGCTTTCTTTCATGATACTCAGTAAGAACAATGTACAAATCGCATGAAAGAAATTCATCAAGAGTCTTTAAATAGTAAATTCCTTTCTATGCCGACGTCAATGGAGGATGACAATGGCATCAGCTGCACGTACACGTCACCGACTGCAATTCTCCTTCTATGGCACCCATCATCGACAACTATAAATAAATCACCATTGCTCTGATGTGGCAGAGGGAAAATCCTGGAGCATGCTCCTTAAAGACATTGTGGTGTACCTTCACCAAATGGAATGCAACAATTGAAGAAAGTTGTTCACCACCACTTTCTTAACCGCAACTGGAGATGAGAAATAAATGCCAGTGACGACCACATCCTATGAATGAAAAAAAGCGACAGGAGACAGAGGATAATGAAAAGGCTATGGCCTCTGATAATGTCACGACACTCAGAGAGAATAATGGAGGTCGATAATTTCTAAGCTCCAAGTCAAACTGATCCAGTACAACGAAAATATCTGTATATACTCGGAAAACCCATCATTTGCAGGGTTATGTCATGCACAGAAAAGGCAGAACACATTCAATCCTCAAATTACTCCAGATGATCTGAAGTGAAAAAAAAGACATCAGCAGTGTAGTCAAATAAGATTTGCCTCGGAATAATTTGCTTATTGAGAGTCAGTTTCGGTTTAGCCAGGCGGAGTCAGCTCTAGACCTTATCACAACGTTACCCCAAATTTGGGAGTAAAATCTGAGGACCAGAGATAAGGTGGAATTGACTGCCCGGCATGTCAAGGAAGTATTTGAAGGATGGAGGGTGGCGTCGTGTCGGCCTCGCAAAATTGATCCCAGTAGACGTCATGCTGAGAGTGAACAGGGTGAAGAAAGTGATCGTGATTCATGCAGTGACTATATCATCATGCATAAATGTCAAAAAATGCAAACTCAAAAATTAAAACAGAAAACTTGAAAACAGTTCCCTCAAACTAGATTAATCCCAAGAGTTAAATAGTCTCACACACAGAAAATACACTTTGGCCCACTGCGTTGGCACTTCGCTATCTCCAGTAATCCCTCTTCTAAGTACTTGGCCCTTTCTTTTCAGATGTCAGTTGTTCACAAGTGGAGTCCTAGAGGTATCAGGATTTGGACGACAACGATTCATTTTATATATCAACGAAACGAACGAATTAATTGATGGCATTTTTGTTGAGTTTGCGTGTGACACAATGATTGCTGGGGGGACAGGTAAATTTGAGAAACTGAGAAGGCATCAGAACGACTTGAACAGGATGGGAGAGTGCACAAACAAGCAGCAGATGGAGTGCAATGTGGAAAACTGAATTTATGCATTTTGGTAGGAAGAATAGAGTAGTCGGCCATTTTCCAAATAGGGAAAGTCTTCCGAAATACAAAGTACAACGAATCCTCGTTATCGATTGTCTAATGCTTTGATGCAGGTTTGGTTGGCAGTTAGGAAGTCAAACGTAATGTTATCATTCATTTTTGAAGATTTGGAATACAGGAGTACTGATGTACTTCTGAGGTTGTCTGAGACTGTGATCAGGCATGCATTCGAACGTTTTCACCTCCGCTCCTGTTCCAGTCTCAAAAGTGTCTGATTGGCACACACTGCTGCCCAGAAAGGTACATTGCAACGGGAAAGCGATTAATATAATGTTATGCATTGGTAGCTGCATGAGAATCAAGCAGTGAAGGAATGGCGATGAAGCACAGAGACTGTGCAAAAGATCTTCAGCAGCAAATGATTAGGAAAATGACTTCGACTGGGGAGATTGCATTCTGCACTAAATCGAAGGAACTGGCTTGTGGATTAATTAGCTGAAAGAGTACTGCCTTGATGATTTCAATGTGCAGCAGTTTATTTAACTGGAATATTTTGCGGTTGAGTGGAGACAGCCAGGTAAAATAAACCAACTGTACATGGATAATTATTAACCAAGATAACAGACATTCACAGAAGTTAACGAATGAAATAAAAGGGGAAGTCTTAATTGATAAAGCAAATAAAGTGTTCATGAACTGGAAAGAAAAGTTACTTCAGGTTTCAGAAGCAGGTTCTACATTGTTAAAATGAGGGAATGTTCGTGGAGATACTGCATTGTTGCCTGTGTCCAAAAACCAAGGCATTGCCATTACATTTTCATACACACTGTCTCTTTTGTCCAATAGCGCTAGTTTCCCTTTCAGCCTCCATGATATGTTTTCACAGTTTCCCTCTGCCTCTCTTCACCTCTTTTTTCATTGCTTACCTTTCTCTAACTCAGCTCACTCATTTCCATATGATTTTCAGACCTCCCAGTGCCCATCGCGACACATGTCTTTCTCTTTCCTACTCTCGTTCTCCCCCTCTCTCTCTCATCCCCTCTATCTCTCATTCTGTCACTTTCTGTCTCATACACTTTCTGTATTAAAAAAGCACGCATTCTTAGAGCAGACAGTCCATTCCGTCCAAATGTCTATGTGTGGGAATATTACAATATGGCAGCCAGAAGTGCCCAAGAATAGAATTGTTTTTTCAGCTGGAATAGGTTCTGACCACGAGCACCAGCGCGTCACTTCTATCAAATTGGAAGAACCACGTTCGAGGCAACTGATCTTACTGGCTTCCTATGGAATATTAACTGGTACCCTTCCACACATTGCCAAAGAAACAGAAAAGAGTGAGGGTTCTTGGGGTGAAATGCCATTTAAAGTACGTTTGAACCAGGAGGCTCTGAAACGAAATCCAATTTGTTCAATGGTGTGTCATGATGTCACTGAACGGTTCAATGAGAAAATTCCTATGACAATGTAAAGAGGCATTTCTAAACCAGCAGGTCGTACTTGAAGTCCCATCAGCTCCAGCAGTGTATAGCGGCATCTATGAATAGCTTGATTGAAAAATGAAAATGAAAATGTAAAATGCTCCTCTCTGGTGGTACAAAAGGTGTGGGTTCAAATCGATTCAAATCCTCGGTTCAAATCCCAGCTGCTGGGTGTGTAATGATGTCTCTGCAGATTTAAACCAATAAATTAAAACAGGTATCTCTGAACCAACAGGATCGATTGTAAAACACACCTGCTCCTGGTGTGTGCAATGGCATAACGAAATAGGCTGTTGAGAAAGCAAAGAAAAAGATGTAAAAGATCTTGAAGTACAGTGGTAGTGTGCCTTTCTCTGGGCTGTCGATGCCTGGATTCACGCTCCATCTGCTCCACTGGTGTGTACTGTCATCTCTGAACTTAATTAAATATAACAATGTGAAGCGAGATTTGCTTATGGGAAAAGATAACTGTTCAGTTGGCTCTAAAAGCGCCTTCGGTTAGGAATGGTACTGCTTTGGATTACTCTGCAGCTGCAGTGCTCAGTGACTTGCCTTGAACGTTACCGATGGCCTTTTTATTATTTACAATAATCTGTATGAGGATTGATTTGTATCAATGCTGGGACCTTTGTTGTTTGATATGTAGTTTAACGACTTGAACGTGAATGCAGAAGCACTACTTTGCATGTTTTTGGATGACTCGACAATTGGTGGTATTGTTGGTAGTGAGCAGATATTTTCTCTGAACAGAGTCTGATATTGATCATCTGTTCAATTGGGCAGAGCACTGACAGATAGAATTTAGTTCTGTTTTACATGAAGTGACGCACCTAGGGAGATTCTGCAATGGAAAGACACCTAAGACGAATCATACAACCTTGGGTAAAACTGAAGAACAAAAGGAACTTGGTATTTCCGCCGACAGAAACCTAACGTTGTCTGCAGAGGTGGAGTGGTAAACAAGGCATGTGGGATGTTTGTCCTCATAAGCCAAGGCGTAGAATGTGGAAGAAAATAAGTCTTGCTGCAACTTTAGAAACCAAACAGTTTAGATTACAGAGAGAATATTGTGTACAGTGCTGGTTGCCATACCACATGGATGATGTGACGAGAGTTGAGAGGAGGTCGACGAGATTCGCCAGGATGTTATCTGAGATGAAAATAATAAGGGAAGACCGGACAGCTAGGTTTATTTTCACTGCAGCAGAGGAGGCTGATGGGATGGGAGTAAATGGGATTGAGGTGCACAAAACTATAAGATGCAGAAGAAGAGGAGATTGTGAGATTTTATTGCCCCTACGGTTCACGTCAATAACAGCATATGGCACAAATGCAAGTTGTGGAATAAGTGGCTTAAAGTTGGTCTGAGGAAAATTTCTTTGATACAGGCAGTGTGCAAATATCGAAAATGCTGCCTGTCTCATAACATTTAAGATGCATCTGGTTGAATAATTAATCTGAGGAAACTGTGTCCAGCAGGCAAAGATAAAAGCGAGGAAGGAGGGACTTGGGGGAAGGGGCGTTGGAAATGCGATAGGTGGAAGGAGGTCAAGGTGAGGGTGATAGGCCGGAGTGGGGGTGGGGGCGGAGAAATCAGGAAGAAGATTCAGGTTAGGAAGGCGGTGCTGAGTTCGAGGGATTTGACTGAGACAAGGTGGGGTGAGGAGAAGTTGAGATTAGATTACTTTACAGTGTGGAAACAGGCCGTTCGGCCCAACAAGTCCACACCGACCCGCCGAAGCGCAAACCACCCATACCCCTACATTTACCCCTTACCTCACACTACGGACAATTTAGCATGGCCAATTCACCTGACGTGCACATCTTTGGACTGTGGGAGGAAACCGGAGCACCCGGAGGAAACCCACGCAGACACGGGGAGAATGTGCAAACTCCACACAGTCAGTCTCCTGAGGCGGGAATTGAACCCAGGTCTCTGGTGCTGTGAGGCAGCAGTGCTAACCACTATGCCACCGTGTTTCCTAAGTGAGGAAACTGGAGAAATCTGAGTTCATCCCTTGTGGTTGGAGCGTTCCTAGGCGGAAGATGAGGCGCTCTTCTTACAACCATCGTGTTGCTATGATCTGGCGATGGAGGAGTCCAAGGACCTGCATGTCCTTGTTGGAGTGGGAGGGTGAGTTGAGGTGTTGAGCCACGTTGTGGTTGGGTTGGTTGGTCCGGGTGTCCCAGAGGTCTTCTCTGAAACGTTCCGCAAGTAGGTGGCCTGTCTCCCCAATATAGAGGAGGCCACATCGGGTGCAGCGATGCAATAAATAATGTGTGTGGAGGTGCAGGTGAATTTGTGGCGGATATGGAAGGATCCCTTGGGGCCATGGAGGGAAGTAAGGACGGAGGTGTGGGCGAAAGTTTTGCATTTCTTGCAGTTGCAGGGGAAGGTGCCCGGAGTGGAGGTTGGGTTGGTGGGGGGTGTGGACGGACGAGGGAGTCACGGATGGAGTAGTCTTTTCAGAAAGCTGATGGGGAGGGGAGGGAAATATATCCCTGGTGGTGGGGTCCGTTTGGAGGTGGCGGAAATGACGACAGATGATACGATGTATATGGAGGTTGGTGGGGTTGCAGGTGAGGACAAGTGGGGTTCTGTCCTGGTGGCGATTGGAGGGGCGGGGCTCAAGGGCAGAGGAGCAGGAAGTGGAGGAGATGTGGTGGAGGGCATCGCTAATCACGTCTGTGGGGAAATTGTGGTCTTTGAAGAAGGAGGCCACCTGGGTTGTTACGGTATTGGAACTAGTCCTCCTGGGAGAAGATGAGGCGGAGACAAAGGAATTGGGAATATGGGATGGCGTTTTTACAGGGGACAGGGTGGGAGGAGGTGTAGTCTAGGTAGCTGTGGGAGTTGGTCGGTTTATAGTAAATGTCCGTGTTGATTCAGTCACCCGAGATAGAAATGGAAAGGTCTAAGAAGGGGAGGGAGGCGTCTGAGATGGTCCAGGTGAATTTGAGGTCGGGTTGAAAGGTGTTGGTAAAGTTGATGAACTGTTCAACCTCCTTGTGGGAGCACTAGGCAGCGCCGATACAGTCATCGATGTAGCGGAGGAAAAGGTGGGGGGTTGTGCCAGTGTAGCTGCGGAAGATGCACTGTTCCACATATCCTACGAAGAGGCAGGCATAGCTGGGGCCCATGCGGGTGCCCATGGCTACTCAGATGAACTCAGATGTCTCCAGTTTCCTCATTTCCCCTCCCTCCACCTTGTCTCAGTCAAATCCCTCGAACACCGCACCACATTCCTAAACTGCAATCTTCTTCCTGACCTCTCCATCCCCACCCCACTTCGGCCTGTCACCCTCACCTTGACCTCCTTCCACCTATCGCATTTCCAACGCCCCTCCCCCAAGTCCCTCCTCCCTACCTTTTATCTTAGCCTGCTGGACACACTTTCCTCATTCCTGAAGAAGGGCTCATGCACGAAGCGTCGATTCTTCTGCTTCTTGGATGCTGCCTGACCTGCTGCGCTTTTCCAGCAACATATTTTCAGCTCTGATCTCCAGCACCTGCAGTCCTCACTTTCTCGCTGAATAATTAACATGTCAGGGCACTGGAGGTTATGCAACAAGTGCAGTTCAAAGCGATAAGTGCAGTTTAATGTTTGTCTAGTATCTTTCATAACTTTTTTTTATTTTCAACATAAATGTTGCGTGTGGCATTCCGGAGACAATTTGATTGGTAGAACTACACAAATTAAAATCCAACATACACAAATTAAAATCCAACTGTCGTTAAAGTGAAGCAAACATAAAGGTGGCTTTGCAATATAATTGCTCAAAGAAAAACTTAACATAATAGTAGACATAGTAAATATTACTGATTGACTTTTCCCATGAACACTCCCCTGGCAAAATACAAATTCAGAACATCAATTGTCTACCATGCAACTTCAGTAGCCCAAGAGGAAAGTGTCATAAAAGAAAATTCTAAAAGTCTCTAGCGACTGGGAGAGATTTGCTGCAGCTTCCAATCCTGCTGAGACACCAGCAGCAGCTGTTGAAACTCAAAACTGGAAGTTAAAACCTCTGGTCTGCTCGAGGTTTTTTCTATTGTCCCAACCTCAATAAAGAAACACTCAAGGCTTCACAAGTTGTTTATCTCGCATAGACTGCTTGTCACGTGTCCGCAGATCAGAATCTAAAAGAATGCACGACCAAACACACCTCTTAAATTCGTGGTGTCACCATACCTCCCTCCATTTCAAAATGAAATATGAATGCAAAATGATGCCTTCATTTTTTGAAACGCTTGTGTCTTACATTATTAGGTCATAAATTTCACATACACTGCATTAACTCTAAACTAACAATCATTAAACATTCAGTGCGAACGTTTATTTGAATAGTTTTCATTCCCGTCTCCATCCGTAGTCATCCAAGTCGCAACAATGTGTCAGCAATTATGTTCTCTCGTCCTGCCACGTGTATAGTTTTCGAAATGAAGGGCTATAATAATAAACTCCACCGAATAAGTCTGTAATTTTTATGCTGAAGTGTCTCCATAATCTTTAAGGGGTTCTAATTAGCACCATACAATTGTCTCAGAAATATTAGTGCCAATATAAATTTGGAAAACAAAAATTACAAAGCCAATACAAGCTGAAGCTCTCCCTTCTCAGATCTGGTATATTTCTGTTCACGGTTTTTCAATTCTCTGGAAAAATCCCAATGCATTGTTTTTGGCTGCATTGTCTCCTTGCAAGAATACAGCACCGACAGCCATATCACTTTTATAAATACCCATTTTGAACGGTTTCACTTGTACTGGAGCGGGCTTTAACACAGCTTTCAAGCTGTCAATGCCTTCTGAATGTCCTCTTGTCCATTCAAATTTTCTGCACTTATTCAATAAGTAAGTCAATGAGACAACCACACTCTTAACATTTGGTACGCACATCCTATAAAATACGCACTCAAACCTAGAAATCATACGACTGCTTTCTTCAACGATGGCAGAGGAAACTCCCCAATAACCTTGTCTTCATTACTTTTCTTATACCTCTCTACGTTCGTCATTTAAGTCACTTTGAGATTAGAATTCGAAAAACAAAAGTTAAAACCCTTTTTTCTCTCTTTCTTCTCTTTCATTCCTCATTTCCTCTCTCTCTGTCTCTCTGTCTCTCTATCTCTCTCTTTCTACCTTTCTTATGTTAGGGCCTCCATTTCGATTTAATTTTCATTTGCTTTAAATTGCAATTGAATGGATCCATTTTATTTTCTTTCAATTTTTGTTTTGCCAGTGTTATTCGTTCATTTTCCTTTGCTCCTAGTTCAGGTTGCGACACTTACATTTGAATAGTCGCCATTTCTAAAGATTTCAGTTGTGTTCTCTGGCAATTGTAGACGTTGCGTGGTTGTCACAATCATCACCTCTTTCCCCACAGACACTGACAAACCCAGTTCCAAGTCTTTTGCCAATTCTGAAAGCTTTGCCTCGCTCACTTTATGCAAAACACCGTAAGTGCACCTCCTCCACCCCTGGGAAACACTTGACGACTGAAAGAGAAAATGATTACACAAGGTCTATTTAAACCAACCGAAAGCAACTTCGAAAATGAAAGATGCCAACACGCAAAACTTATTACCTTTCAGTCCAGCAATCCTAAATGGAATCTGGCGTTTGAGATGTTGATCCCGATAGCAGCCCCGAATTTGTAATGGACCACACCAAACCCTCTCAAATATACGTGGAGAAGATATTCGAGACGTGGATTTTTTCTCGTTTTAAAGGGATGTTTCAAGCACTCTAGATAAAATTCAATTGGTCCATCTAAACGATATTGAGTTTTACAGTACCGTTAAAATGAAAACAAAATAAACGCAAAATAAATAATTCGCTTAACTGTGACTCTATTGAAGATGCACTGTCATGCATTTAATGCTTATATTGTAGAGATACCTGCAAAGGAAATGGACCCTCTAAGAACGAAAATGTAGAAATGTATTAGTAGCGACAATGAGTAGGTGTCAAATTGAAATAATTGTAGAACGGAGAATTACAGAATTAGTTAGAAGGCAAGAAATTGGCAGGTTGACAATTGAAAGGGAAACACGTCACTCGTCACAACTTCAGGGTCATCGTTGAATATCAGTGGTGCAAAAATACTTAAAACCAATAATTGGAGAAAATAAAACAAACACACCGTAGATTAGCTTTAAATGCAAATTGCATTTCAGGTTTGCAAAAGGCAGACAATGCTTGAGAAACTATTCTTGATTTCATTTTGATGAAGTAATACAGGAAGCTCATGAAGGGAGAATAGATTTGTGTGCTCTGAATTGATTTTACGAAGTGGCTTTCATAGTATAGAAAGGTTCATATTTCAAGGGAAAAGGTCAGATTATCGGAATAAAAATAACCATTCCCCGTGGGAAAATAACACACCAATCATAGAAAAGGAAGGCATGCCAATTTTTCAGATTGGTCGAAGTGTTGAGTTTTTTGGTGTACACAAAAGTTAGACTAGCTAGTGTTAAGCAGGTATCTATACAATATAAGCATTAAATGCATGACAGTGCATCTGAAAACATATGTCATCTATATATCTGATCTTATGTCATCTCCTAAACTGATTTTATACCATTAGAATCTGATTGCAATCTGGATGCTTTCCTTTTTTTAAAAAAAAAATCATTCGTGTCGATCTACTTTCGACACAGATATGTTTTGATGCAACGAGGTCATCTTGAACGAGGTCATTTGAGATGCAGTATAAAAGCTTGTGTCTTGCTGAAAAAGAAAAAGAAAGAAACTGTTCTGCCGCATTTTATTACGCACTGAACAGGTCAGATACAGAAATATGAAATTTCAAGCGATTGCACAAAAGTGGAACTGTAAGAAATGATTTTGACGTTTGATTTTTTTTTAAAGATGATTGAGATATAGTCCAAGCTTTGCAACTCGCGTTTGCAAATTTGTAGAACTTCTTAAAGTGTCATGATTTCGCTCACATTTCTTCACAATCGATTGAGCTATAAACCTGAATTAGTTTTGACTTGCGTGGGGTACGATATATCAATGTACAAAGATAGATTCCTTGCAAAGAAGGGAGGATATCATGCCGGCATGTCTTTGGTGATTACCCAGGAATATGACAAGAGTGTAGATAGTCGTTGTTTTTGAATGGCAATGCATCGGCGGATGAAGTTGAATTTCCAAGAAAGCAGCACATTTTTCACACTCGTAAATAGGCTGTGTATAGTTGATGGGTTCAGATGCTACATACAGGATATTTTTTGTGTCGGCGTAATTACCTAACTTATGGTTTGAAACGAGTGCTTTCAAACAAGGTGCAGAGAAAGAAAGTGGCACTTTTGAAAACTTGGCAGATGTAGTTCCAAACCAGAATGCATGAAGGAGCCCCCTTCAAATCAGGAAAAGTACATTCAGAATACTTTTGTTGAAACAAAGGACGAGAAAGTATGAAGGAGAAAACGAGACAAAAGATGAATTTGGATATAAGCCAAAAACAACCAGTCAGCAAACCTACCAAACAATCCATAAGCTGTTTTCGGGTCACTTGGGCTGCCATACAAAGAATAGAATGAGAAGTCTAAGTTTAGAAAATTTTGCTCAGATTGTAATATTGCGTTTGTAGTTTCCCAGTACATTTATATTAGTAGAGTCAGAGTCGTAGAGTCAGAGAGTCAGACAGCATGGAAACAGACCCTTCATTCCAATCAGTCCACAAGAACATAATCCCAATCTGAATGAGCCGACTTACCCGTGCGCGACCCGTATCCCTCCAAGCATTTCTTGTTCGGATACGTATCTAATAGCCTTAGAAACATCATTCATCACTTCCTCTTGATTTTCATCACACACGTGAACAAGTCTTCGTGTAAATGAGTTTCTTTTCATATCTTTTTAGTACCTTTAATTTCTCAATTTAAAAAAATGTCCTCTAGTCTGGAAATCCACCTCACAAGGGAAAATACATCTGCTGTTAACCTTATCCATATCCCTCATGTTTTTTGTACACCTCTTTAATTTCACCTTTTAAGCCCTTGTGGGAGAAAAAGTCCCCAGCCTATCCTGCCTCTTCTTCCAACGCAAACATTGCACTCCAGGCAACATCTGGTTGATCTCTTTTGAATCATCCCCAGCATAATTTCTTCTGCAGGGAGATCAGAAGTGGACACATTTATCCTGGTGAAACCTCACCAACGTCATAGTATTCTTAACGAAATGTCCCGACTCATGTACACAAAGGTCTGAGTAATGAAGGCAAACATGACAAACGTCTTCTTGGCAACCCTATCTATATGTGATGCAGACTTAAAGAATTATACACCTAAAGCCTAACTGTCAGACCTGTATGTGTATGATTCACAGGTTTCGCCTGAAATCCTTTGTTTTAAAAAGGCAAAGCATCATTTACTCTACAGTCATTCGGTAACTGTATTTATAGCCAAAACAAATATTTCTGCATGGGTCCCCGCCGTTTCCTGCCTAACTTCCCGCAAGGTCCCTGGATAAAATAGATGAAGTCCTGTAGATTTATCCAATTTGAAATTATCGAAGACGTACAAGATTTTCTCTTCTGTTTTGTTAAATATTATTATGTTGTGTTTCGAGGCTCCATTGATTACGTCTCCAGAAAAAACTGATGACTAACACTCATTTCATATCTGTCTCATCTCCTGAGGTTCCACATAAGGAAGACATCATTAATGTTTAATGAGCTATACTTTCAGTCGAGCCGTTCTTTTGTTCGTTATGTACTTAAAGAATAGCTTTGGATTACCCTTAATCTTACTTTCTCACGATATCTCATATATTCTATTTACCTTCCTGAACTCACCTTAGAATGGCCCGTCACTCTTTTCACTGTTCAAAAGGTTCATTAGAAAATGGTTGTTTGTATTAGATATATGTTTTTTTTATTATTGACTCAATATGTTTTACATCCATTGTGTTCTCACCTAACGCAGTTATATTTCACTCTAATTGGAGCACAATGACTCTGGACACTCGCCATCACAGTTTTGAATGCTTCCAATTTATCAGACGTCCCATCGCCAATGAACACTCGCCTCCAATCAATTTTTGAAATCTGAAAACCAAAACATGAAGCTTCCAGACCTGTCCATACATCGCCCAGAATTTTGTCATATGATGTGACAAGTCACCAGCCTTACCTGTAAGACGCCTAACATTGAAATAAATTAAAATTAATTATTCAGAGATTGTTTGCAAGAGATTGAGGTTTAGGGTGGAGGTTTACTCGCTGAGCTGTAAGTTTGATATCCAGACGTTTCGTTACCTAGCTCGGTAACATCGTAAGTGACGACCTCCAAGTGAAGCAAAGCTGTTGTCGCCTGCTTTCTATTTATATCTTTCTTCTGGATGGGGTTCCTGGGTTTTGTGGTGATATCATTTCCTGTTCGTATTCTGAGGGGTTGGTGGATGGCATCGAAATCGAAATGTTTGATTTAGGCGTTGAGGTTGGAATGCCAGGCCTCTAGGAATTCTCTGGCATGCCTGTGCTTAGCCTGTCCCAGGATAGATGTGTTGTCCCAGTCGAAATTGTGGCTATTTTCATCCGTGTATAAAGCTACGAGAGAAAGACGATCGTGTCTTTTTGTAGCTAGCTGGTGTTCGTGTATCCTGGTGGCTAACATTCTTCCTGTTTGTCCTATGTAGTGTTTGTGGCAGTCCTTCCATGGAATTTTGTAGATGACGTTGGTTTTGTCCAGGGGATATACTGGGTCTTTTAAGTTTGTTAGTTTTTAATTGTGAGTGTTGGTGGATTTGTGTGCTATTAGGATTCCGAGGGGTCTTAATAGTCTGGCTGTCATTTCTGAAATTTCTTTGATGTATGGTAAGGTGGTTAGGATTTCTGGTTGCGTTTGGTCTGCTTGTCGTGGTTTGTTCTTGAGGAATCCTGCGCACTGTATTTTTTGAGTATCTGTTCTTCTTGAATACGTTGTAGAGGTGTTTCTCCTCTGTTTTGCGTAGTTCGTCTGTGCTGCAGTGTGTGGTGGCTCGTTAGGATATTGTTCTGATACATTTTCGTTTGTCTTTGTTGGGATGGTTGCTGGTGTAGTCAAGTATTTGGTCAGTCTTTGTCAGTTTTCTGTATACGCAGTTTTGTAGTTCTCTGTTGTCCTTTCTTTCGACTGTGACCAGCAACCATCCCAACACACACAAACGAAGCTGTATCAGAACACTATTCCAACGAGCCACCACACACGGCAGCACAGACGAACTACACAAAACAGAGGAGAAACACCTATACAACGTATTCAAGAAGAACGGGTACTCAAAAAACAGAGTGCGCAGATTCCTCAAGAACAAACCACGACAAGCAGACCAAACACAGCCAGAAACCCTAACCACCTTACCATACATCAAACAAATGTCAAAAATGACTGCCAGACTACTAAGACCCCTCGGAATCCTAATAGCACACAAACCCACCAACATTCTCAAACGAAAACTAACAAACTTAAAAGACCCAGTATATCCCATGGACAAAACCAAAGTCATCTACAAAATTCCATGGAAGGACTGCCACAAATACTACATAGGACAAACAGGAAGAAAGGTAGCCACCAGGATACACGAACACCAGCTAGCCACAAAAAGACACGATCCTCTCTCCCTCGTAACCCTTCACACGGATGAAAAAAAACACCATTTCGACAGGGACAACACATCTATCCTGGGACAGGCTGAGCAAAGGCATGCTAGAGAATTCCTCCAGGCCTGGCACTCTAACCTCAACGCCATAAACAAACACATAGATCTAGATGCCATCTATCAACCCCTCAGAAAACGAACAGGAAATGACATCACCACAAACCCCAGGAATCCCATCCAGGAGAAAGATATAAATAGAAAGCAGGAGACAACAGCTTCACTTGGAGGTCACAACGAATGGTGTTACCTAGCCAGGTAGTGAAACGCCTGGATATCAAACCTACAGCTCAGCGAGTAAACCTACACCATAAATTATTCAGAGTTTTATTCATTCCTTGACTTGCTCTTCTCTGTGTCTCTGTCATCAATTTATTCTTTCCAGAATCACAACCGTCCTCATCTACGTTTCTATTTAGTCTGCTATTGTGTCTTCCTTCACCCCTTTTCTTTCGTAGTTTGCAGGATCCCTTGATATACCTGACAAATCTTCCCGCAAGGATATTCATTCCTTTCCAGTACTAATAAACCCATTCTACTTGAGCAGGTCTTTTCTGCCCTAAAAGAGAAGCCAAGGGTCTAAGAACCTAAACCCCTGAACATGACACCCTCTACAGACATTGACTTATCTACTTTATCCTTTGGTTTTTTTCCCATTGTTTGAGTAAACCAGGGAAGCCTACTTAAGGCGTGCTCTTTTTTTACCTTCTACCTAACCTGTCACATTCACTCTGTGAAGCCTTAAATATGTTATTCTTACAAATACGTGCAATAACTTACGATTTCTCACTCTCCTCTTTTACGATATGCTTCAAACATTTCGAGATCTCCTGATTCCTCACATTCGGAAAACATCCTTCGATCCTAAATTCACGGTTATAATCGCAGAATAACCTGTCTGTGCACTTGACGGGACAATCTCTTAATACTGATTGCTTTAAATTTTCTCCAACCCTGCCCAACATAAGAAACATTCATTGTGTCCAAAGTCTGACTGTCTCATGATTTTTTCTAGTGGAGACCATAACTAAGAATGAGATTGTGAGGGTAACAATCACAAAAGACTTCTAAAGTGACTTCTTACCTTTCGTGACAGTCACCCATCTCTCTGAGTATCCTGTGCTTTAATCACTTCTCCAAATCAATCAGCCTGACATCTCTGTGTCTCTTGTATGAGCTGAACGTTATTAAGTCTAAAAAGAAGCAATTTGAAATGACACCTTAAACACAAAATAAACGGCTTTTCCGCACCAAAGAGTTAACATCGGGCATGCAGAAATTAAGAACTTTAAAAAATCAAGCGTTCGAATCTTAAATAATATCAACCACCGAGTTAAGTGATTGAGTAAAACTTGCTCCTGCTCAAATGTTCCAGCAGACAGCTTTCAAACTTCTGATTTAAAAAGCAATTCACTGCAGATTTGCCAAAACGTCGGCCTCTCCAAAAACTCAATAAACATTACACCACTTAAAACAAACTCGCCTCCACAATTTAAAGCAAATATCTTTAGCGATGATTAAATCAACATAAATTCTATGCATATAATTTTCCAGAAAAACAAACGAGCCGTCCACGTACAGATCTCTCCAAAATGTCTGTCTTGAACGTCGATGCTCCAAATATAGTACAAGGGTAACAGTATTCAAATCCATAAATTATGGTAAAAGGTCTGTGTGTGCTCTTTTAGGATTAGATGGATTTGTAGTGATCTCTTATACATATTAGATTGATGAATATTTGTAAGCAGCAGATTTGACTTCGCTATATCAGTTCGTTTTCAGAACACATGTATAAACCAGTAATAGTTTAAATTAGGCACAGGCCATACTAAAGTGAATTTGGAAACAATTGTCACACACATTGTGCATTAACTTTCAAATGGTGGCGGTTCCTGGGAAGTTCAAATCGATGAATGTGTGTTATCGAAGTTGTCAAGGTGCATAGAATTAAGGTCTTAAACGTTTTTTTGGCGTGGGACGTTGTTTGCGATCTAAATGAACAAAAGTCTTGTCTGTCCAATCTGAGATGTTGCTTCCGTTTCCTCGGACATGCGATAGCTAGCGTTATTCTCTAGGTGGCGTGAAATGCTGTTATATGAACCTATTCTCCTTTACAGAAGTGTACCAAGACAGAAAAATATACACTGATTTCTGATTGTGCTGCACTGTGTAATTTTCTACGGGAAATCCATTAAGTATGGTTTAGTTTCGAATTATAGAAAGGACATGGCTTCACGTTATCTCCTGAGATAAAAAGCTGAAAACTTTCAATTGAATTTCACTTCTGTCTTACGCAATTGAATTCGCCCGTATGACTGCGATAAGTGAGGGAAGAAGTTATGCATGGAAAACATGCTGGCAGGATTTCTTTTGTCTTGTATAATTCGTATGAAGCATATTGGGGAAACCAGACAAAGATTAGCATATTCTGACCATCACACAAATCAGGGACATAGTATGCGAGATTCAACCTCACTGTTACTTGAAACTTTTGCGTTGTTTTCAGGCTATTGAATTTAATGTTAACCATTCAATTGTTTTGCAAGTGTGTTCTTGGACTCTGTAAGGTATGAAAATCACTTCTCGAAATCGTAATGTTATGTCACTTGTGCCCATATTTTACGACAATATGAAAGGGAGTGAAGCTATTTCATGTGTATTGTTGACGATTTTCAAATGCTCCCACAACGTTGACGACGTTTGAATGAATGCATATCAATAACTATTGTAAATCATTGACACAAATTTGATTTTGTAGACGAATACCATTTTCATCTCTCCTAATGCTTCCATACAAGAGCTTTTGAGACATTTGCAATACTCAGGCAATGAATGAAATGACGCTGTTTTTACAAACTTCAGGACATTGAAAACATCTAATGTGAGGTCTGTCTTAAACGACAGATATGTGTTAGTCAGGGATTGCGTTAAGAATGAGCTACGTAATGATGCCAAGCGATCTTGGGACTCTCGCCCTTGCTTGCTAATTCAAGATATGCCACTGAAAATCGACGATGTGTCTCAGGCCACTGACAATGGGCAATGCGGCTAATTGCAGTAACATTTTGGGGTGACATCTTAAAAGATTGTTTAAAAGACATTGTAAAAATAATTTTCAATATCGCCCCGAGATCGTGGTATCACAGTAAGGACAAAAATTATTGATCTGTACCTTCAACATTGGGAAATCAGGGATCATCCACTGCACAATGTAAAATCCCCTGCCTTCTTCAAATGATAAAGCCAATTGCATTCATAATCTGTATAATAATTATTTCAACTCTAGCTGGTATATCCAATGCTAAGGTATCAAGATCTGCTAATTTTATTTTTCAATCATTGTTTTTTTTTACTGCATCGAGCTTCCAAGTCTATACAGATATATATAATTATTTCTGTCTTTCATGAACAATGAAGAACTGAAGACTATGATGCAGCTGATTGCTAAAAACCGCGACACTAATTCAATGACTTTCTATCCCTCTTCTTTGTTATGTGATGAATTCATAGCCACGTTGCTCTACTGTCTTGAAGTACAAGGTCATTCGTTACCATGGGGTCAACCGAGGCTTGCCAATTCCCCTCGATTCATTTGCCATTCGGACATGTTTTGTGCAGTCCCCTATGTAACGTAGATTGTAGCAGATTAAAAACAATAATCTCGCAAGGAGGAATTGTAGATGGGAATTAAGAGCTGGTCGTTTCAATGCTGCCTATTTCACAGGCGAGTTTCCATTCGATCTGACTTTCCTACCGGCAGGAAACATTGAAAGTAAATGAAAAGAGCTCTGAACACCGGTTGTGAAGTTAATATTTGATTTTAAAAATTTTATTTGCTAAAGGAACACCACTTATAAAGCGAACGTAGGCAATTATTGACGTAGTCATTGGAACGAACTGAATAACGTTGAACTTCGAAAACACATGTTAGTTTTTAGGCCAGAATTCCAGCAAAACAAATGAATATCAATATGAGGCACAAAATAGCAAGCACATTTCACACCTCTACGTTGAATAATATAAAAGCAGTAACGAAATGAAAACACAGCAGGGACATTTATTGGTGGCAGCATTTCATTTCCACAGTTCGCGGAACTGAGTGAAAGTTTCTAATGTTTCAGACACTACATTTTTCATTTCAAAATCACAAGGATGACAGTCTTGTCAATAAAGTCAATCCAAAGTCTCAGAAACACGTGGGAATACAGTATAAGATACTGAGCAAGCAAATGACAAAGATGTTGCAAGGTTTGGAATGGCCCATTCATTTCAAGAATGAATCCCTGACCCACTCAAAACGAGATATATTCTCTTACAATTAATCATTTTCATTGCAACTTGTAAGGTTTTTAGCTGGATAAACAGCAGAGAAATCTTTCATTTGCATTCTAGCTATGATTATGCAGACCATCTTGTGTCGATTTGACTTTCTTTTGCCTTTGACAGTAGAGAGAGATAACGAATCGTTTTAAAATATGTTGGAAAATAGCCCTTCGTCAAGTTGCTTTCCAGCCACTATTATATCAACAATTTTGATGGAATTCGCAACAAGATTTTGAAAAAGGAATCATACTTGGAACACTTTTCCACATATGTGTTGTTACTGACAGTAATGACAGTGCACAGTACCCATTAGATTTCTACAAGAATGTGAAATCCTGGGACTGTGTTAAGATGGAATACAATTGAATGCTACTCTCATGAATTTTTTCCAGTGCTGTCTGGGCTCTGTATCTTGAAATATCCTGAAGATATTTTCAAACATTGCCTTTGTTAGTTTCAACAAACGAAACGATTGCTCACATTCAGCATTGATAGCCTTAGTATTTAGCAAATAAAAAGCCAAACAGAGGAATTCTTCATCTCGCGCTGGCAGATTATTAGTGAATAACAGAGGGGAGAAGACCGTTCAAGCTTGGAGGTTTGTTTTCAAGTCATCTCAAACACAATTTGTGGATGATGCATTTTTTAAAATTCTATAATAATGATTTGAACTTCTGAGATCTATCTAATGCTCTTGGGTAAACATTCTTTGCTTGACCGCATGTCTGTTTGGAAAGTTGCTCTTTACTTGTCACAAATATATATCGAAAATATCTCTAGCAGGCCAGTTACATTAGATACATATCACACTTTCAAAATGTTACCAACAAGTGGCAACTTTCAAAGATTTGTCTTCAGCTTATTAAATTGGGGAAGTGCAATTTCCTCAGTCTGAAACAGTTACAAGGAAATTCCTTAACATCAATACTTAAAAAAGAAAGCGTGATGGAAAGCATTAATGATGAAAAATGTGCGGGCAGTTCCCATTCCTTTGTTGAGAGTAAATAGGATTACACGTTGAAGTGATGCCGTGGAGCAGTCAAAACGGTTGAGAGCGAAAATCGATTCAATGCGATTTGCAATCAGCAGCGCATGGAGCTTCATTCACAAGCTTTCAATGAAATCAGATGTAATTATTTTCAATAGTGGAGGTCAGTTCACCTGTAGGGAGAACAAGCGCAATAATTACGAGAAGAAATGTATAAAAACATTTAGAATTCTAAAGCATACACAAAAAGGCAAAAGCAGACGATAGTTATGAAGTCGGGACATCTGGAATATGATCTGGAAACTAATGACAAAAGATCATGCCGAGGGAACCTCAACTCTGGTTAGATATGTCCTCAATTATGGAAAGAACACAGAGCAATTTCGACTAGGAAGAAAGACAAATGGAGCATAGATTCATGTTTTCAGAGAAAATTAAGTTCAGTTGCACAGGAGACAAATTCTCTGGTGATTTAGCAAATCAAACGAGTACAAATAAAGGTAGATAATGGTCTCTGAGGGCAAATGTCAGGTTTGTTTTTCAGTTGATGAAGACGGATCAAGTTTGATTTCAAAACGTTAGCAAATTATATGTTCGCGCTATTGACTTAATTGAACTAATTTTCACTCTACATCATCATCCTGCCTGCAACTTGAAATGTTTTGTCAACAACATGCTTCAGAGGCCAGTTAAAGGAAAAATGTAAATGCACACCCTGAAGCATATAATGACAAACTGTTGAGAATCAAATTTCGAAAATTGCTCCAGGAAATTCCAGGATAATCTGTTTTCCATGCTCTACCAAACCTGAAAGAATTAACTGATGACACATTATGTATGTGTGCTTTATTTTAAATACAAGAGATTAAAATTTAAAAATATTCTAAGGCTCTTGAATACTCCTAGAATATTTCCAAAAAAACTATGAAACCTCTTCTCTACTTTAATCTGGTGCCCTGTGAAATGAGGTTTTCACCGACTTCCTCAGCAACCAACTGTCATGTAGGAATTCAATTTTTTTTCTCAGGGAAAACATTTTCATCAATCAAAACAAAAATTAAACGTCTGTGGATACAGTAAATCAGAAACAAAAATGGGAATTGATGGAAAATCTCTGCGGGTCTGGGAACATCTGTCGAGAGGAAGTGGATTTGACGATGTTGGTGCAGTAAACTTTCTTCAGAACTTCTGTGTTGGTATTTGTTTGATAGATTAAGGCAGTGTGTGGGACACAAGGATTTGGACATTCTGTTATTATTACATTGAATTCTTAAGTTTGTGTTTGGCTGCAGAGGCCACACAGCAAGAAGGATACATTGGTCATAGAGTCTGCATAACACAGAAACACCAGAATGATGTCGTGCCTAAAAACATCAAATGGATGTTGGTAGTTGCAGTAATCAAGATGAATTTCTATCAAGATAAATTACCCAGGGGGGCTGAGAATAGCTCTGAAAGAAATGCAGTGAAACAAGATAACACTTGAGATGCATGAAACCGAAGTGTTGAACTGGTAACACTATCATCGTTATCTAATGGTGATCAGGATGATGATGGTCACAAAGAACAAAAGTATGCGGGATAATAGTATCAATTAGTGCTCACATATTAGAGAGTGATGTGATGAACCAGTTTCATTTTTCAAATAAAGAGTGTTGGAGATGTTGAAGTCGCCTACTCAAATTGGTGTGCATGTCGAGGGCCACTTTCATTTCAAGAAGGCATTCCAGACCCTTGCATTTAGCAGTATGCACTGTATATATGTAAGACCAGGACGGTTATGTTGGAGCTGACCAAAATCTTGGTGAGACCACAGCTGAATTACTGTCTGCAGTACTGTAAGAAAACTATATGAAGAATATTTCTGAACTGGAAGGAGTTTGGAGAAGATTAACCAGAAATGGAGAGCTCTCGATGTGAACAGATACTATATGCATCCTGATTGCTTTCTTCACAACAGAAAAAACAGATTATGAACGTGATTGAGGTGTACGTGACTATAAGTGGCATGAACAGGGTAGATGTGAAAATGCTGTTTCCTTTAGTTGCAGGTTCAGTAAGCAAGAAACATGTTTGAAATTAAACGGAAAAGGTAGAGGTGGGAGGGAAAGTGGCAGATGGCTTTCAATCCAGAAAAATGTGAGGTGATGCATTTGGGAAAGACCAATGCTAGAGCGAAATATACAATGAACTTCGGGAAAGGTTGTTGGGCAGAGAGATCTGCAAGCGCAGGTCGATTGTAGCCTGAAGGTTGCTGCACAGGTGGGTAAAGTGCGCAGGAAGGCATATAGTATGCTTGCCTTCATTGGACGGGGTATTGATTATAAGAGCTGGCAAGTCATTTTAAAATTGTACAAGACATTGTTTCGGATGCATTTAGAAACATGTGTACAGTTCTGATCGCCAAGTTAGCAAAAGGATGTGGGCGCTTTGGAGAGGGTGCAGAGAAGGTTAGCTGGGATGTTGCCTGGTATGGAAGGTGCTAGCTATGAAATAAGGTGCATTAGGTCAGGTTAATTTTCATTAGAAAGAAAGAGATTGAGGGGGGACCGAATTGAGGTCATCAAAATCATGAAGGGGATAGACAGGGTGGAGAGAGACAAGCTTTTTCGAAGGGTGAATGATCCAGTAACGAGAGGTCACACTTTCAAGGTTAGAGGTGGAAAGTTTAAGGGGGTCACATGCGGTAGGTACTTCACACAGAGTGTGGTGGGCGTTTGGAAGACTTTGCCAGCAGAGGTGGTAGAGGCAGGCACGTTAGATTCATTCAAGATGCGTCTGCACAAATGCATAAGTAGGTGGCGAGTAGAGGGATACAGATGATAAGGAATTCGAAAGCAAATTTGGATTGGCTCAGGCTTGCATGGTCGAAGGGTCTGTTCCTGGGCTGTAAATTTTCTTTGTTCGTTGTTCTTTGGAACGCGTGTTAGAATGAATTTTATGCAATATTTACTCGGGCAGTGGTGGGCTTCTGGAGTGCACTGCCTCGGAGTGGACTAAAAGCGAGTACCGTTATTATATTTAACTGTGAATGTGGATGATCACTTCAAGTGTCATCACATTCAACACAAATGGCTGAACGTACGATAAGAGTGGTTAGGTCGGTGCAGACTCAAAGTCTTGAAGTTCCTCTTGTGTGTTCTGTGTATGTATTTCTCTACCATCAGGACAAACAAGCTTTCTGCATTACGTGAAGGAGCCGATGTTGGACTGAGTGTAAAAAGTTAAAAATCACACAAGATTTGTTTATAGACCACCAGGTACATTTGGAAATACAAGCTTTCAAAACAATGCTCCTTCATAGAAGCAGCGGTCCGAAAGCTAATGCTTCCAACTAAACCTCGGGCGACAACCTGGTGTGGTGTGAGTTTTAAACCATTCTGCTTCTATGCTGTAAAGTCATCAGCGAATCTTGGATTTTATACGTAAAGCCGCCAATCATGTCCATGTTTTTATTCCTATCTTTTCACGGTGATTTTTTTCTGTTCCATCATTAAATAATGGTTTCCCCATTCCTTCACGGAGATTCTGCATTACTTGAAACAATTATTTGTGAGCTTCTTTCCATCTATTCAGTTACCTTTATAACCACAAGTATCAATATATTTCACCGTGTCCAGCTTCGTACAAAGAAATACAAACTCCTTTTTTATAAACCGTTGTCTGTCCTTTTATGAGTCACACTAACTTTTAAGCATTATTTGATTACTGACATATTTTTGTTCTTCAAGTCCACATTTTATCATGTGTGTCTGCATTCCTCTGTGCAAAAGTCCTAATAAGGGCATTTATTCAAAATGGCAGTTAATCAACCAAGTCCAGTCGCATTCATTTTACAGGATAAGCTATTTGTTTGAAATGTATATACATTATTATTTGCTGCTAAACCGCATCTCAGCTGTGAATGCAGTAGATTTGCTGATTGTCATTCTGCTGTAGAAATGCATCATTACCTTAAGCACAGTTACAAATGTGCTGTATAGCATACTGAGAATAAACAGGATGACGAAAGTCATGATGGATAAGGAGCTGTTGGCATCTCCATCGACACTTTCTAGTTCGTTTTCTTCGATGCCATAGTCTCCTGGGTATTCCATTATTTCTGGGTTATCTGCAATTAATGGATGAATATTTAAGCAAATTTAGTCACGTTGAGTAAAACTTTCACGTCAAGTATCTGCAATATCATGGCACTAGCAATCGTGAGATATTTAGCACATTTGTCAGCAGACTGAGTGAATTCAAATAAAGGAATTAATGGCCTATCATCGGGCTGTCATCACAGAATAGATTGCAGAGTTGTCAGAACAAGCAAAAGAGGGCAGAGAATAGCAAGCATGGCTTTGTCAGAGAGACGTCATGCCTATCATATTGGTTAGAATGTTTTGAAAGTGCAATAAAGTGTGTGGACAGCGAGAGTTTAGTTGAAGTAACTTATGCATGGATTGTAGCAAAGTTTTTGAAAGACCCCTTACTGGAGATTGATTGATATGGTTAAAGTATGTAGACTTGGGGTAAATTTGGCATGCTCGTACAGAAACTACCTCAGCAATAGGACACAAAGTGCAATGGTAGAAGGCTGTTTGAATAATTAAAGGCTTGAGTGCAACGATGCATCACGAGGATCAGACCGAGGACCCTTATTGTTCGTTATATACATAAACAATTTAGATTAAAAAAAAGTCGGGGTGATATGAATCAAATGTACAGAAGACACCGTGTTTGTTTGAATGGTCAATAGTGAAGATCCTTGTGGGTTATTTGAAAATATAGATAAGATATTGAAATGGGCAGACCTGCGGCAGATGGCAATTATCCCAGATAAGTGCGAGATGGTGCACTTTGGAAGAAGAAATAAGATGAAGGAGTATCATGAGACACTTACTTTCATCTATCGTGGTATGGACTATAAGAAAGTAATGTTGGACTTGGACATGATGTTAGTCTGGCAAGAATTGGAGTATGATGTGCAGTTCTCGTCACGTAACGACAGGAATTATGTGATAGGACTAGAGGGGATACAGAGAAGATTCACCGGGATGTTGACTGGACAGAGAAATTGAGCTAAATGGAGACGCTAGATAGATTTGAATCGTTCTAGTTAAAGCAGAGAAGACTGAAGGGGCCATGATTGATGTGTATAAGATTATGAAAGGTATGGCAAGCTCTAATAGGGAGCACCAGTTCAATAACAACAGGGAGTAATTTTATGGGAAGGGGCAGAGGGTTCAGAGTGAATTTAGCAGAAATACTTTACTCACTCAGCATGTGGTGCGAATCTGCAATGCACCACCTGAGAAGGTAACGGAGTCTGGAAACGTTACAAACTTTGGAAAAAGAAATTGGATAAGTATTTCAAATATCACAACATTCAAGGATGTCGGATAAGTGAAGGCAGTTGTGATTAGCGCACATTTAATGGTAGTTATGTTGGTGCAGATTTGATGGAGCAAAGGGTCTGTTCAGTGGTATTCTGATTCTGTGAATCTATGTACCTTCAAAATGCATTAATGTTCCATACAAATGTACTTTTCACGTTTGGGGGAAAATGCTTTATGAGGCTGACAACAGCATTGGGTGATCAGTAACCAATATCTTGCGTCTTGATACCAATAACAATTAAATAAAATCCAACTAAAGGAATTACACTTTACACTGTTCTGTCCAGAAAAGTCAAAGGCATTAAATGGCTAACTGAATGCGGAATCAGAAGCTAACTTTATGTTAAAGATTACATGAAAAAGGCAACGCAAGGGGATAGGAGATAAAACGTCAATTCTCGTTTAAATACTTGACATTTGAAATACTTATCCAATTTCTTTTTTCAAAGTTTGTAATGTTTCCAGCCTCCGTTACCTTCCCAGGTGATGCATTGCAGATTCGCACCACACGCTGAATTTAAAGATTTAAGGCCTGTTCAGTACAGCTTACTATGTATGTTTCTCAATTCAGAAGGACACAGTATTCTCTGTCATTTGACATTTGTATAACTCCTTGTGATGTTTTACAATTTTCTATGTGTTACATGAGTTTATATGCAAAGAGAAATATTGTTTCTCTTCCTCTTGCAACTTCAAGTCAGCGACTCAACAAGATAACACACATGGACTCACTTTGTTACCGAGTCAAAAGAGAAATCACGTCATATGAACTCATTTTTCCTGTTTTGAATCATGACTTCATTCCTGTAAGTAATTCACATATCTCCAATTGGCTTTCAACTTTATCCAAAATGATACATTTTAATTACAAACCATATCCCGATGACAAAGTTCCATTGACTGGTTTGAAGACACCTACATAGGCAATATGTTACGGTCAAGCATGAATGAAACCTTGCAGAACCATAGAAACATACAAAATTACTGCAGGTTATAGCATCTCAGGTGCACATCCAAACTGGATGCAATTAACTTGGGGATTTTTGTCACAACCACCAAACCAGAAAACAAAACTCAGACAGCTCCGAGCATCTGGGAGAAATGATTTTCTTTCTCTTGATTCCCCTGTCGTACTTAAAGGTACCCACTGGTTGAATACGGTCAGTTATCGTTTTCTAATTAGAGAATGCGGCTACAATGAATTTACTTTACCCATCTCTCATGCAGTAATGTAACTCCCTCTGGACTCACCTCAATAATAACACGACTTCGCTGCCCATACTATATAACCGCCTCATTGTTTCGCACTGTTCAATTTAGTTGGACTCAGGCACCTCCCTTGTAAGGTAAACAACCATGGCACCTTCACTGAAAAGTCCTTATAACATTCTTGTTGTACTTGTTGTGCTCTACCTGGAACAGCTTTGCCTTTCCAGGGATATGGTGGCTTGAACTCGATACAAAACTGCTGAAACGATTTTTCAAGCAACCCAAATATTTCCAGCATTGCACCTATTTTGAATTATACATTTCATCAAAACAAGGTAAATGCCTCAATATTTTACACATGCATTTTTTCTAACCAGTTTATCTCCTGTTCCTCAGCAATCACGGAACTCTGGACATAAAATCCAAACTCTCTAACGTCCTCTGCACTTCATAAATTCTCACTGACAGACTAAATTCAAATTGTCATACTTCAACGATCGAATTGAACCATTAATGTAAAGCTACCTTCGACAGCCGATATCAAACGTATAAATAACACCATCAACTTTGTATCATCAGCGAAATCCAGTTCAAATCGTTTGCATTAAACTCTAAATCGCTAAATCACACCGAAAATTGCGAGGGATACAATACTAAGTCGTGTCAGAAAATACTGGAGATGGTCAACAAGAAAGACAGTCTGCACTTTTAAATTTGGCTTCCTGCCGTGAATTAGTTTTGCATCCGAACTTGTCACATTCTCTTGTATTCCATGGGTTCTATCTTTCTGGCCAATCTTCCACTTTGGACTTCGTCAAATTCCTCACCATATCCATTTAGGCAGTACCCACATTACTATCCCCATGAATCCCCTTGGTGTTATTGCACCAAACAATAGCAATTAACTTCATAACACACGATGTTCACTTCACAAATTCAGACCGACTTTTCCTGATTAGTCCATTCCTATCTTGGTAGCATTCCATCTGATCTCTAATTAATGGTTCTTGTAAATTTCAATGCACGGAGTACAGACTAACTAGCCAAAACCTATATTGTCCACTATCAAAGCATTTTCCAGGCTGAAACATTTGTAGACTTATAATTACACGTCTCTGGTGCCTCACATGCATCTCATTAGAACTGGAAAATGATCCTTTCAGCATCTATTATTTCCTCACTGGCTTCTTTTTATCACGAGATACTCATGCAATTTCATGGAGGTTTGTCTCTGTATTACTTTCATTATCATTATTATTCTTTTCTAATATCTTACTGGACTCTTTTTTTAAAACTACATTGTCTGCATTAACTCTCTTCTTCGTGAAGAGAAAGGATTCTGTATGAAATTGTAACGATGCCCATGGCTCTTCGGCCCAACAATTTCATTTTTCACCATCTTGCCTGAAAAAGCACGAAGAAAGTATTTTAAGTTTTCATTAAATTTCCATTGTTTTCATCCTCTCGTTGCTTTCCAAATCTTTTTTTTTTTTGCTTTAATTGGCTTGAAATCTGCAGTTTTATGCTCTTGTTTCCATAGGAACTTGGAAAGATACGGGCAAGATCAGATAATTCAACCCCGTGAGACTGATTCACCATTCTAGATAGTATCAGATCATCTACTTCGGGCTATTTTGCCATGCATCCACATTTCCTCTGATGTTATTAGCATCTACAAATCAAACGTAGAATCACATGCACATTCTGGATAAGTCTTTCATTATTTGATTACCTGAGATTATCAGTGCCTTACCTCGTTAATTCATTTTTCATAACCTCGTCCTTTTCTCTTTCAATGTCTTTAGTTCCAATGTGTCTAACTACCTCCTGCTAGTCCCTCTCCCTTTTTGTGAATATACTGTGACCTCATAGATATTCTTAATCCTGAGACCAGGGAGGCCAGAAAACACTATCCTGCTGTGTCATTCTCGGCCTACAGAGTGGCCTATCATAATGTCATGAAGATATGGGTGCGCTGTACCTTAAAGAGAGTTAAAGGCCAGCAGATCTTCCTGGCCACACTAAGAGTTCTGACAAAAAGATACGATGTAACATTTCGTTGAAAACTCAAATATTTGGTTGCCTGGAGACGACAAAAATAAATTCGAATTAGGCCAAACCGTTTAAATCGCACCCACAAATAACTCCAATCACGTTTGAATTGAGTTCACTGACAATCATAAAAGCCAAAGACACAATCCGATGCTTTGGGCCAACTATTAAACAGTTGAAAGAAGTGCCAAACCAACGATATTTGAAGACTGCCCAGAAAATAGCTGTCTTAAATGTACCTCTATCGACAGGTGACCACTGAAGCAGAAATCCCAAAGAAGAAAGAAAAGGCGGTTCGAAATCTGGCTGGTCCTTGGAAAGTTGAATTTTGGTAATTCTTAATCGTTTGTTTTATGGGACTAGCATTTTTTTAGATTACTTACAGTGTGGAAACAGGCCCTTCAGCCAAACAAGTCCACACCGACAGGCCGAAGCGCACCCACCCAGACCCATTCCCCTCCAATTACCCCTATATCTAACACTCCGGCCAGACTTAGCATGGCCAATTCACCTAACCTGTACTTTTTTGGACTGTGGGAGGAAACCAGAGCATCCGGAGGAAACGCATGCAGACACAGGGAGAATGTGCAAACTCCACACAGTCAGTCGCCTGAGGCGGGAATTGAATCCGGGTCTCTGGCGCTGTGGGGCAGCGGTGCTAACCACTGTTTTGTAAAAGAAGAAGGTAAAAGATCGATTAGAGGAAGGAGTTGTAAATAGTTGTTATTGAATAATTCTCTGCTATACTTCAAGAAATAACGTTGTCAATTTTTACTTTAAAAAGTTCTTGGCTTCTCGAATTTTCACAGATTATACCATGGGATAAATCTTTTCTGTGTTGCTGGTTGAAATTAAGAAGGAGGGTTTACTCCGTGTCGTGACAATAATCATTTGCTGAGAACATTATGTACCCCGAGTTGCATTAGAGTGGACCTGGAGAAATAAATAGAGACACCTTGACAAGAGTGTCCTTAGTACAGAGGAAGAGATGCCAGACAGGTGGATAAATCCACTGTAACGGATCAAGTAACTTTCAGAAGTTTTGGGAAGCAAGAAAAAATATTTCTGAGTCCCTTGCTGATGTATTTGTACCAGCGATAGCCATGGGTGATGAACCAGAAGCCTGGGGCATGCATCTTGTGGCCCTATTATTCAGAAATGTCATATGTAAAAGTCAAGGACCTTTACTGCGGTGAGCCTGACGTCAGTGGCGGCAGGTCGATGGAGGGGATTATGAGAGACAGGATTTTCGTGTATACTTAGAAAGGCAAAGACGTATTAGGGATAGTCAAAATGGCTTTGTGCGTGGGCAATCGTATCTCATTAAAGTTATTGAGTAATTTGAAGGGATGAAAACGAGACTGATGGAAGCGAAGTGGGGGAAGTTGTATATCTGGAATTCAACAAGACGTTCAAAGAAACTGCATTGTAGATTGGTTAAAAAAAGGTTAAAACACATGGATTCCAGAGAAAGCTATCTGTTGGACACAAAACTGGCTTCAGAGTGGGGACAGAGCATGATGTTGCGGGATTGGTTTATGGACTGAGACCTCTGACCAGTCGTGTGTCACATGGGTTCCATAGGGTCCAGTACTTTCGATCATTGAAATCAATGATTTGGATGTGCATGTAGCAGGAAAGGTTATTAAGTTTACAGGTTGCAACAAAATTGCTGATGTCGTGAACAGTGAAGTAGGTTATCTCACAGTACAATGTGAACTTGATCACGTCGGCCAATGGGCCGAGAAGTGAGGTAGAGATTAATTTACTTAAATACAATTTCATATATTTTTGAAATGCAAATTAGGGCAGGACATTTGCACATAATGGCGACGTCCTCAGGAGTGTTGCCTAACAAAGAGGTCTCGGAGTTCAGTTTCATACTTCCTTGAAAGTGGATTTACATGTTGACAGGGTCGTAAAGAATGCGTTTGTTTGGCTGTCCTTTTTTGCTCAGTGCATTGATCAGAGACGTTGGGATGTCACGTTACAGCTGTACAGAACATTGGTTTTCACATTTATGGAAAACATGATAATGCTTGTCTCCTTGCTTTTGGAAAGATGTTGTTAAACTTCAACGAATGCAAAAAACATTGACACGAATGTTGCTGGGATTGAAGGGTTGGAGCTATAGGGAGAGGGTGAACAGTGTGGTATTGATTTCCTTCGGAAGTAGGCAACTTTTCGGTGACCTCTCAGCTGTTTAAACATTCATGATGGACATGTTTAGGTTGAACGTGCAATGCCTTTTAACTCGGGTAGAAGAGTCCAAAGCTGGATTCACAGTTTAAAGCTGAGAGGGGAAAGATTTGAAAGCTACGTGAGGCCCACCGTTTTTCATGCAGAGGGCGGTACATATATTAAATTAGTTGCCAGAGGAAATTGTAGAGGCTGGCACAATTACGACATTTAAAAAAGTCTCGATCGTTGTATGAGTAATAAAGACTAAGCAGAATATGATCCAAATATTAAAAAATTAATCTAGATTAATTTACGTTACCTGTGCGGAATACATTTAGACCGAAGTGTCTGTTTCCTCATGTGCAAATCAATGACGTTATTACAGATGGAACGAAGACAAGCCTTTACACAATCGTTCGGGAACATTGGAATTTCCCCACACGAGATAACTCTTATAATCTGTCACTGAGAACATTCAAAACAGAAGTCAACATATTTTCAGTTCGGTGAGAAAAAGAAAAATGTGGATGATGTAAACAGATCAGAGGTTGGTGTACTTCATGGTGGAGAATGTTCAAGGGATTGAATGATCCACTACTGTCCCTTTCCCTGTTTCATATTTTCTGAATTAAAGGTTTTCCAGATGAATCATGGAGGAACTCATGCTGAATTTATGTCTATGGAATTATGTGGAACATGCTGAAGTTGACCAGAATTTAGAAATCCTCATCACAATAACATCTGGTGCTAAAGTGCCATAAATTATATGCACTAAAAGCTCAAGCCTCAAGATACCTGACACAACAGGGCAAGCATCAGTGAATTGAACACAAGTCTTAACTAAGAGAATTGGAACGAATCATTTGGAGGCAAAAACGTAAGTACAATATGGAAGTCCTTTAAACAGGATATTTTTCAGCTCAACAGCAGAAATAGGAAAGGGAGAGCTACCAATTCTGGCAATCACCAGATGGCAAAAAGACTGGCAAAGTAAATGGAAAACAAAACTAATGCAGAAAATATAACGCTAAATACAGTCGGGAATGGAATTTAATGCAGAAAAGAAGTACAGATCTTCAAATGTTTGACTGACTTGACTTTAATAATATGACTTGACAGAATCTGAGGTCTGACGAAACACAGATAAATTTTATTGAAGGAAATCAGGAAATGTCACAATTTCAAGTGGAAGGGAAAAGCCAACACTTGTACTGAATGAAGGGAAAATATTGATTGCTTGGCAAGTTTAGATTGGTGGATACAGAGAGGATACACATTGATAACGATGGACAACTAAAGACAAGGGTTTTCTAAATTTCAAAACAGACCCGTTGACTCAGATCAATGAGGCCATTGCCCTCAGCAAGGAATAAACAAATGGCTGTCACTTTTGTCGAATTAAAACACATGCAGTTCATGCAGATGACCTATCTGTCTGCAACGAATAGCCTTCTGATCAGAGGATTAGATAGGGTAGCCAGTGAAAGTCTTTTTCCTAGGATGATTACGTCAGCTTGTACGAGGGAGCATAACTATTCTGCAGAGTTTCCAGCAAACTCGTGCGTTGCAGAGTGACTGATCCTAACTTGTTTCTCAACGCAATTCAGATGTCCAAGCTGTTTATAATGAAGCAAAGTGTTGTATCCAACCAGAATGTGTTTGTGAATCTCGAAATACAGTTGCTGAGATCAGACATTTTGCTGCAATTTCACAGCATTTTCCGGATCGCCCAGAATGTGTGAAGTATTATATTGACAATCAATTTGGGATTCAAGTTCATGAAATGCAAAAGACAGTACCAGAATTGTCAATAATTACGGTAAAAGAACAGAAAACAAAAGTTGTGTTTATCTAAAGAAACAGCAAGTGCTACACAAGCTCAATAGGCGTGTTGTAACTGTAGGAGCAAAATAAAATTAATGTTTCAAACTCAAGGTGGAAACGTGATGGTGTTTATGCTGAAATGGTGGTGTGCATGTGGAACAAAGTAGAAGGTAAAGGAAAAGTTAATGAGTGCATGAAGTTTCAGCTCAGGGGTGACATAAACAAAGTGCAAAAGGAAATGATAATAGTTGGACACAATGGGCAACTACTGATAGAGAGCAGTGTTTAATAACCGATTCCTCACACCTCCTCATCCCTCCAATAAGGTTCCACTCGTCCTCACGTTCCACACACTGGCATCCTCATTGGAATCATCAAAACCCATCTTTTCCATTACCTCCAACTGGATGCTACCATTACTCACATATTCCCACCCCGTCCCTTGCACGAATATTTCACTCTTGGACATTCTATTCCAATCATCTTCCAACTAACATCCCCTACAATCCGCATGGCGTCGTCCTCTGCAATCTCAGAAGCTGCAACATTTACGGATTTGTCTCCACACTCCTTCATACCCAAGGTTCCAGACATAGCTTCCAAGGGACCGATTGAATTATCTGTACGAATAACATAGAACATATAACAATACAGCACAGAACAGGCTTTTTGGTCCTCAGTGTTGCGCCGATCTGTGAACTATTCTCAGCCCGTCCCCCTACACTATCCCATCATCATCTATGTGCTTATCCAAGTATTGCTTATATCTCCTGAATGTGATTGAGTTAACTTCATTGGCAGGTAGGGCATTCCACGCCCTAACCAATCTCTGAGTAAAGAACCTGCCTCTGACGTCTGTCTTAAATCTATCACCCCTCAATTTGTAGTTAACACCCCTCTTACAAGCTGACGTCATCATTATAGGAAAAATACTTTCTCTGTCTATCCTATGTAATCCTCTGGTCATCTTGTATATCTCTATGAAATCCCCCCTTGGCCTTCTTCTTTCGAATGAAAGCAGACTCAGACCGCTCAGCCTTTCCTCACACGACCATCCTTCCAGACCATGCAATATCCTGGTAAATCTCCTCTGCACCTTTTCCAATGCTTCCACATATGGCGACCAATAACTGTGCACAATATTTCTGTTGCAACCTGTAAACTTAATAACGGTGCAGCATGATATTGCAGCTCCGGAACTCAATCCCACGGACAATGAAACCTAACACATCGTATGCTTTCTTACCGGCACTATCAACAGTAGTCCATTCGAATCAGTTCACTGTTTTCACCTGTTTACGATATGGTCTGCGTCACATTGGGCAGATTAAACAGAAAGCAAATACAGACAAAATTAGTCAGTTTGTTGTCGCCACAAATGCATCAACCAGCCCATAGATTAAGCTCCTGCAGAGCAGGCACGCCATTGGTCATGCATGTACCGTGTGAGGACAAATAGTACTTCCATTCTTAAACGTTTCATTTTTTAGAAGAACGCCTTCGCTCTGTGGAGAATCGTTAACCCACTGAAGATTCTCTGCAATTTAATACAATCGTGCCTGATAGAATGCTCAAGGCTACAGTGCTCCAATAACGCATAACACCATTGGCAATCAGAAAATGATCAATGCTTAGTTTAAATGCTCTAAAAAACTGAAATTGCTTTTCAGGCTGTAGGATGGATTTCCAAAAGTTCACGACTATTGAAGGGAGAAAATGATTCGTATCGTTTTTTTTCTCAAAGGTCGCAGCTCCCTTATTTGTCGATTGTTCGTCAGATTCTTAACTCGACAACTGCGGGTGGAGGTGGTGGGGGAACAACACTTGACCTGCATCGACCCTGTCTATTGCTTTAAGTATTTTGTAAGTCTCGACATAGTCAGCTCTCATTCGTCAAAACTCCAGACTATCCAGGCCCAGTTTCCAAGTTGCACTGTATCGCCAATCCAGGATCAAATTCCGAACTGTTTTCTCTCTGCTGCTGAGACCTGTTGCTTTTTCGGTTCCACATCCTTTTATGTTATGTTTTATGTTGACCACTTTTTGTGTGCTTTAACTGCGATTGCCATTCTGTTCTTGTCGCCATTCAGCATGACAAAGTAGGAAGGTTCTGTCTCTTTTTACCTTGTTAACATGTTCATCTTCAGTTTTTACACAAAGCAGCAATGATTGGATTTAATATTATTTAAGAGAATGTGCAGCAATGTTATAAATTCGATCCAATTGTGTTTTTGGTTCATCTTTGTTGATACTGAAGCGGAGAGATGTGGGACGAGCTGAAGATGGATACACAGCTATGTTGAGAGAGCAGAAACTAGTTTTATTACTAAATAAAGGTTAACATTCCTGCAGAGTTATAGGCAAATGTGAGTTTCTGCAATTAGTACAATCATGATGCAGGCCTGTGGGAAAAGGAATCATAGCATCGAAACGAAACTCTGCAATGGGGTGAGAAATTGCTGATATGATATGCTTTGAATGCGACAGTGCAATGAGAAAGGAGGGACAAATGAAATCTTTGAGAATGTTACAGGCTGAAAGGCGTCTCGTGTCGATGCTTGGGTTCGATGTTTGGGTTCAATGCAAGATAAAGGGAAGAAAGGAATTATAAGTGATAATACTGGATAGTAGGATCGCTGCACGTTTGAGTTAGTTTAAAGTGACAAAGGCTAATGAAAGGAGACATTGTTATTTTGTCAGGAAAGATGCAGGGATGTGAAAAGAAAAAAGCACTGTGACTTAAATTTCTGAATTATGTAGTCCATTCGGGAGACAGGGCTTTCATGGAGTTGCTTTGCAACTGATACAGGGCTGCTTGGATATTGTGTATCAATGGGATCAGTTGCAGAGTGACGTTGCCAGGGAGAGAGAAAAACATCATAGCCAAGTGTTTTTCTTAACAGTAGTTATTGGCATAAGTAACATTTACTTTGCAACTCCCTTGAATATTACATATTTAAACACGTACGGTTGTTAAATTTGCGCCATACATTCATTTCCTATGTAGGTGGGCAAGCTACCACAGATTCCCATGCCGCATCTCATACGTTGACATATTGATTCATATTTCATTCTTGTTCCCTTCTAATTCTCTGTGTCGACAAAACATGGCTTAGAGCCAAAAGCAGGAGGTTGAAATTTATTCCCTAATCTTTACAAAACATGGTTTGGATCCAATGCAGGAGGTTGAAATCTATATTCGGCTACTGTTTTGCACAGCAAATAACTTCTTCTTGGAAATCTCACACTTCTGCCTTTTCTGTTCAATGCATTAATCACCACATAGTCTAATGCTGAAAGTACTGAAAGCACTAAGGCAGAGCTGTCAGAAATTCGAGAGTATTCATGGTATACAAATTCATACGCTGCCATTATCTTGAAACACATTTACTCTTTCCTGACTGAACAGTCGTGACAAATTTCATCCATTTTTTTCTAGCTCTTAAGCATCTTAACCATCGCTACACCACAACAAAATGGTTGGACTGAAAATATTGTGTAATTTTATGATTCTTTCAGTAGTGCATCATCAGATGAGCACACAGAACTCCTGGGACAATATGAGAATATTCCTAACGTGAGGGAGTAATATTTTATTCTTACTAATCATAAATCGAGATGATCGTTTCTTTTTTTTGGCATGTCATTTACTTCCCAGTATCCATAATCAGGTACCAGATCGGTTCCGCCACGTATAATACGGGATGGAAAATCTTTGGTTGCTATGCACAATTTATACATTAATTCCACCTGCTGGTGTCATTACATGCATTCATTTGGTGAACAGAATGGCTAGGTTCTGGTGGATGAAGTGCTAGCTGGGTGGGGAAAGGGTGGTAGTGGACTTGGTCATTAACATTTAGCGTCTTAAGAATTGTCCTTTCTGAAATTAGCATTAAATAAGCGTTAATATGTTATATGAATGCAGAAACTTGCATTTTATTCAATATTCTCATACTTAGACACAATAGAGAAGAGGCAACTGTTGTTCCCCAACTCTCTTGCGAACAAAGATTGACTGTTTTGACGAAGTAACAAACTTGACGATGTTCAACATCAGCAGTCGACGTCTAAAATGCAGGAAAAAAAAACTGTATGGAATCCAGGTTTGGGCAGACAAGCAGTAAGCTAGATTCTTGCCACTTGTCAGACAATGACCATTTCTAGGAAGAGACATCACAAGCATCATCCAGAGACAATCTATGTCAATTCTATCACCGTCAACCATGTGCGTGTGTGTGTGTGTGTCTGTGTGTGTGTGTGTCTGTGTGTATGCACGCCTCAGTGTAGAGCTCCCACTGATCAATTCATCGAAATTCCTGAATAAAGAGAATTCTATTTTTGTAGGGTGAAACAAAGTTCCTACATTTAAGACAGAAAATCGACACTTCTCTTGACAAAAGATATAAGACTGGAGGGAGGCATAACAGCACAGAAAACGAAAGGGCAATCCGTATAGATAGTTTAAAGCGATATCACAGCATTGCATAAATTGATGTCAAGATTTAAGGGGTCTACACAATAAAGAACGACAGAAATCAGGACGCAGAGGGAGGTTTATGTTGCTTTGAAATAGAAACTGGTACAAAGAAAATTGAACAGTAATTGAAATGATGAAGGATAGTGTGAAACAGTCGATTAATGTGTGTGTTGCCTTTCAAGCTGACAACAAGGTAAATATTGAATGTGAACAGAGGTTCATGGAAACCGAACTGTGTCCTGGCAGTAACTTCGTGATGAGTCTGGGCTTGAGATCATGAAATAAAGGGCTGGAGTTTGAGACACAGGTGAACATTTCCATGTGCCATGATACCTGATCTGCTACATTGCAAGAATAAAGACGAGAGTCCGTTACTAAATGTTCCTGTCTGAATATTTAGACATGTTAAACTCCAGAATTGTGCTGAGGCGTGCTCGACAGACACTAGGGTCAGAGTTTATAAGAATATATTTCCAGAGTATTGAGGTATCTTCCACTAAATAGTGACAAGTGCATTCAAGTACGTCATGTCAGGGTTAGTTTTTGGCTGACACGTGCCAACGATGGGCGTTCACATGTTATGCAGTACAACGCACAATCGTTCCTGATGAAGAGCTAATGGTGGAAGCCTCGACTCTTCTATTCCTCGGATGCTGCCTGAGCAGCTCTGTTTTTCCAGCACCACACTTTTTGACTCTGATCTCCAGCATCTGCAGTCCTCACGTTCTCTACGGTCCTTCAGCAGAGAGAAGAGAACTTCATTTCCAATCGCACTGCATATGTGAAAACACAGTTATAGCGTTTAAAAGACAATTTGATAAGGATGTGTTTGGCATGTGCTAATTGGACTGAAGTGCCTGTTTCCATGCTGTATGAATCTTTGACTCCATATTCGAGCCTTGTTCCTATATGATCAATGAATAAATCCAACTTACTTTCCAAGACTAACGCCATTGGTCAGAATTGAATTCAGTCACTGATCATAGGTTAGAGTAAGCCACAAAGTAGTACAGGAAATATTTTTGAACACACAAAGGGTACCATATCTAATGGTCTTTGGGAAATTCCTCAGGACTAACAGAATGGACGAGCAGAAAGCTGTCGCCATGGCTTACAGGGAAATTGAAAAGGTAGTAGTCTACAGCTGCTCCAGAGCACAACAACATCACAGATGCCAGTTTCCAATCAGAGCTGTTCACTCCATATCTTAACAAGAACATCTGGTGGTCACTGCATGCATCAAAGGCTGTGGCTCCTAAAAACGTTCCAACATTAGCAGTGAAGACTTCCACACCCCGAACCCAACTGTTTCAATGCAGCCACAACTCTGGCAATTACCTGACAATTTGGAAAATCACGTGTACACACAAAGCAGACCTCGACCAGTTACCACTGCACCAATCCACACTGGAGCATCGGTACAATGTAAGAAAGTGTCATGTGCATCGCTGAAACACAGCATCACACTCAGAGCTAAGCTGCTCATTGATGTCCAGTTTAAGTTCCGCCAGTGCCACACAATTCCTGACTTCCTGCTCATGGAAAAGATCCAAGAGTATCCTTAGTGTAGTAATAGCTTCAAGGTGTATCTTGGTAAAAATACAGATATTAGAATGCGGATATCTCTGTGAGGTAGAAAGATGGTGAGTCATGAGTAAGGGTGCCCATCCGTCCCGACAGACGTCAAACGAACGATCCAATCTAATGAGTAGTTTTTCAACAGAGGGGTAAAGCCTTTTTGTCAACATTCTTTATGCTCTTTGTTTTCAAGAACGGTAAGTATAAGGGAAGCAATTGGCCAACCACAGATATTTCCAACGCAAAGACGACGCCTTATCGTTTGATTGAGAAGTTTAAAGTGAGGACTAGAATAAGAAAGAACAGCCTGAAACTCATGGGGTTTTCTTTGAAGAATGGCTTCATGTTTTGAAAACAAGTGACGTTCATTGTGAACACTGCTTATATGGCTGTGGCTCCCAAACAGAAACTGCAAACAAACAGCATCCCAGGAGTTGTTCGCATATGAAGCTGCCTGCTTTGTGGACCTGCGATGAATTATTAATGACAAGGGTCATCGGCCTGACAAGAAATGTGCAATTGTCTTCGGGAAGTTAAACTGCTCGAGCTGTTAATAAAACAGAGAAACTTTTACGAAACAAGAAAAGGAACTGACAGGACTACAGCACCATGAAGTCGTTCTCTCAGCTCTCTTCACGAAGGTGTTTTAAATCTGAAGAAGGCATGTTATTGGGCCGGAGAAAGTGAGGGCTGCAGATGTTGGAGATCAGAGTCAAAAGACAGTGTTCCTGGAAAAGCACAGCTGGTAATGTAGTATTCGAGGAGCAGGAGAGTCGACGTTGCGACAATAAGCTCGTCACCATGAACGAATCAGATCCTTATCAGCTCTTATCCGGTCCTATGGTGACTCAGTGGTCTGCACTGAGAAAGAAAAGCATCATCCAAATATCGAAGTAACAACGCATTGAATGCATTTCCTGGCAATGTGGGCAAAACAGGTTCAACTGAAGCATTCAAGAGGGCATTCGATACATTTTTTATTGGGTGGTAATGGTGTGCAGTCTTGTTTAAAAACGTATGAAATTCGCACTGGTAAATAGATTCTTTTGTGCTAATGGTCTCTTTCTACACTGTAATATTTCTATTATACTGTGATTCATTACTTCCCACAAGGTAGTTCCGCCTGCCATTATTATTTATTTGTCTGTGCAAAATTCAATCTAATTGATTTTTCAGACAGTGCTGTACAGCCCATGTGGTTTCATTCCCCAATGTTGAATCAGAATAGGATAGAAAACTTCAATACTCTCTGCATTCCAACAGTGGTCATATCCTAACCTTCTATCTCGTCGACTCACATGCTGCGGCGTTAACAACAGTAGAAAAACAAAACAGCAAAAGCCTACATGAACACCTTAAGCTTGGGAATGAATACAAAACTTGCATATTCAACGTTTTAGCATTTTGAGTGGAGATATTGCCATTGCAATAAATTAATGGCATGTTGATTCTGTTGAGGATGATCAGTTACTGACCAAAATTGAATGGGTGGGAACATGGCTTGATATGTGAATTAAATGTTCATTTCGGCACAAGAATGTGAATGGAGAGCCATTGAGCATGGATACAGGCCTTTTGGCCCAAACTGGCTGTTGCCATCCATGCTAACCCCATTTCCATGCATTTGGCAGATGTCCTCCGATACCTGTCCTCGCTGTCTATTTGTCCAAATGCCTTTTAAATGTTTTTAATGAAGCTGCCTCAAACACTTTCACTCGCAAGCTCATTTCACATGCATACCACGCTCTGTGCAAAAATGTTGCCTCTCGGGTTCTCTTTTATTCTTCCCCTCAAACTTTAAACTAATCACCTCTAATCCTTGTTTCCGCAACCACGAATACAACACTGAGTGCATTCACACCATCCATGATCTTATGAACTTCCATATGATCCACCCTCAGTCTCATCGGCTCTATCGAAAATAAAGTCCCATTTTGTTAAACCTCCACCTATAACCCAGACCATTGAGGACATGCAACATGTTTGTAACGTCCTTCTGCTTTCCTTCCAGTTTAATGACATCCTTCCCATAGCAAGGTGACCAAAACTGAACACAATGCGCCAAGTGTGTCCTCAAAAAGGTCCTGTACAAATGCAACATATCTTCCCAACTTGTATTCTCAATGCCCTGACTGATGTAGGTCAGTGTACCAAAAGTCTTCTTCCCTGTAACTCCACTTTCAGAGAACCGTACACCTGAACTCTAGGGTTGCTCTGTTCTACTACACTCTTTGAGGCCCTGTCATTCACCATGAAACTCCTACCTTTATTTGAGTTTCTAAAATCTGAAACCTCACAGGTACCTTTGTTAAACTGCATTTGCAATGTCTCAGCCCACTTCCTCAGCTGGTCAAGGTCCTGCTGCAATTTCTGATAACCTTCCTCGCAGTTCACAAACCTCTGATTTAGTGTCTTCTCAAAACTGGCTAATTATGTCATAGACGTTCTCGCCCACGTGATTGATATCGATAATGAACTGTAATGCACACAGCAGCGACTCCACGAGTCACAAGGCGCCAGTCTGAAAAGCATCCTTCCACGATTAAAATTTGCAACCTGCCATCGAGCCAATTGCATAACATGACACCAATCTTGCAAATTGTTAATGCAGTCTTTCAGGTTCTAAACCACTGGCCCAGGCCAGTTCTGCAAAATAAAACCTCATGTCCACCACCTCCATCTGAGACAGTGGAAGGTCTATCATTTTTTTCTTCATATATGGGGCATGCTTGAAAGCATTATTTGCTCCAGCTGTCGCTTCACAATATTTTTCATGGAAGATCAATGATCTACGCATTTCTTTCCACATTTACAACTTTTGCATCAAAACTGTGTGAAAATTAACCAGTCCCTTGCTCCCAATGAGATAGAGAGACACAGTCAGCTGTCTTCTTCAGGAAGTTACTGCACACCGGATCGCCACTCAACATTTACGATAAGCGAATCTTTACATTTTTCAAACTGCATTTGTTGCCTGAACATCCCCGAAAGCCTCACATTAGTAAGCACCTGGGCACGACACAACTGCAAGCTAATGGGAAATCCTAATTTTGTTTGATAAGGATTAGTTGAGGAAATAGTTCAAAACTCGTTATATTCAGGACACGAGTTCAAATGTTTGACTAAGTGCATAAGTTTCCAAAAAGCTTTGGTACAGTTGAGCTGGTCACCAGGTTCTTTGCTATGTAATTGGAGAATCTTAAACTCGTCATCATACTGCAGTAAAACAGGTGTCAGAGCAACTCGTAAATGCTGAAAACAATTATTAATCCTGGAATAAATACTTTAAACAATGTGACCGTATCCTCGAAATCTGGTTGAGTACTGTTGTCGAGAGAAGCAAGTCTGCTTCTGTTAACTGAAATGGTCTCCTTGCGATTCCAGCGTTCCAGTATTATGATCAGCATCAATTTAGCCTTTGACGCTCCAAAAGTCAATCATTTTAAGGGAAGCATTTCATTTGAATTTTTTTTCAAATTGAAGAACCAATTTCCACTCGTTCTCCTATCGTTACTTCAGCCCATACTTCAGTGTGTCTCATGTCACATGAATATTTCTGGAATATTATATTTGCAGGTTGTCATCGAGAATGATGCAGTACAGTGACTATGGTATCAAAGTGGCTTTAACTGCATCACCATTTACATTATTGCAGCTCCTGATTCCCTCTTAGGTGACAAGACCTCATTGCACATTGAGATTTGCATTTCTGTTTTTCCTCTTTCATTGCATTATCGCAGATTCTGAGGACCTGCCTAGTAAAGTTATAGACCAGTTGACTATACAGACTGAGATTGCCATTCCTGTTTGCTATCTCCCATTATATCATTGCGCAATCATGTTTACAGACTTAACATGCATTAGATCAGATGTGAACAAACGATATGTAGTCCAGACCTTTATGGTGACACTGAAGCCTTTTCGTATTGAGAACATGAACTGCAAATAAATATGGATCTGGCAACCATCCTTTCAGCTATGAATACTTAAAATCTAGCATTAACTGATGACCACTTTTATTACCTGGTCCACACGTTCTTCGACTCTCTCTCTGTTTTTATCTCTCTTTCTGCTTTCCCGTAGAGTCATAGAGTCCGACAGACGAAGATACGCTCTTTGGCCCAAACTCGTCCACACGACCAAAATGTCCACCCATGTTAATCCCATTTTCCTGCACTTGGCCTTTATCTCTTAAGAAGTTTCCTATCCATGTATTTGTCAAAAGTCCTTTCAAAAATTGTTCATGTTCATGCCTCAAATACTTCTGCTGGCAGCTCATCCATTTCAATAACACCATCCAGTGTAAAAAAAGGTTCACCCTCAGGTTCCCTTTCATTCTTCCACTCTAACCTTAAACTGATACACTCTCGTTCTTGATCCCACAACCCTGGTAAAAAGACTGCATGCATTCACTTTCTTCCATGCCTCTCATGATCTGACACCCTTCTGTAATTTCCCTGCCTCAGTCTCCTCTGCTACAAAATAAAAAAAAACCTCCTACATTTTCCAAGCTCTACCGAATGAAACAGACCTTTGAGTTCTAGCAGCAAACTTTTAAAATCCTTTTCCACTATGTCCAGTTTAGTAACATCCTTCCGAGATCCAGGTGACCAAAACTGAACACAATACTCCAAGTGCGGTCTCATCGACGTCCTGTAAAACAGCAACATAACTTCCCAAATTCTATCATTAATGCCCTGACTGATGTAGGCCAGTGTGCCAAAAGCCTTCTTCCCTGCCCTGCCTACCTGGGATTCTACTTTCGGAAAGCCGTGGATATGAACTCCAAGATCCCTCTGTTCCTCATCACTCTTAAAGGCCCTGATCCTGTTGGTTTGGTGTGCGCAGTCAAAATTCTTAACCTTGCACAAATTCAAAGAAGAAAGTGCATAACCTAGCCACAACACATCATAGCTCTCAAGGTAAAGTTCTGGAATATGAGAAGGAGCAAAGGAAAAGAGAAGGACCTCATGAAACTTTTACCTCAATTTGGCTTTTCTAAATGCAGCCCCTCATACATATCTCCATCAACCCCAATGTGTCATTCATCAAACCACTTCCCCAGTTGATCAAGGTCCTGCTGCAATTTCAGATAAACATTCTCACTGCACACAGTCCCTGTGCGTTTCAATTTTGTCTGTAAGCTTGCGAATCACGTGCGTACATTCTCATCCAAAGCATTTATATAAATAATAAACAGCAATCGACCAAGCAAGGACTCTTAAGGCATTCCACAATTCACAAACCATAACAAAAAACCAACTCTTAAGAGTTGGAGCTAGAAAGTAAATCATAGATCTCATCAAGAGGAGTATGATAAAGACCATTGGTGGAATGTTGCCCTTTCTGCTCTTTTGTTTTGCTCCTTATAGTATCGCAGAAGTTTACCTTGAGAGCAATGACGTGTTATGGCTAGGTTTGACTTGTGCAAGTTTAAGCGTTTTGACTGTGCGCTCCAAAACAACAGGATCAGGTCAGAGATAGTGAAAAATATAATTTCACCAAACAACTTCAACAATTATTAACGTCGAAACATTAACCGCTTATAACTGCATAAATTGTCATTAAATAATTCGGCAAGTACAAACAGAGTTACAATGAACATTGCCAAAGGTGTACATTAGACAGGATGACATAGTATGAAAGTTTTCGACATTGTCAAATCCTCATTGGATGGTCAACAGAGATATATTGGTCAATGATCATGCAGATCATAAAAGGTGTGTTAACAAAGTATGATGGTAACTCAGAGAGTACAGCATTAAAGAGCGTTTCCACATATTCCATTTCTCAATAAATGAAATGAAGTATTGCATGGAAACCTGAATAACCAAAGCGTTAGTGATACTTTAAACAAGAAGAAGGGCTGCAGTTCATGACATTTTCTTCATTTGTATGGTAGGCCATAGTACAATTCAGTTCATAGCCATTCCCAGACGAAGGAAAGAAGGATGCTTTGAGTTTGTCCATGATTTCAAAGCCTCTGTCAGTAGAATTGTCAAGGTTTCCATTTCGAGAACGACTTACCTCCTGCCGGCACCTGGTGAGTTAGAATACTGTGTGCATTCCTGGACTCCACCACCCCTTCACCTCCCGCCCCCGCACATTCCCCATAGGAATGATGTTGCGAAACATGGAAGGGGAGAGAAATGATTTACAACGTTGTCACCAGGTTTGAAGAGCTGTAGGGAGAGGGAGAATAGGCTGGGCCCATTTTCACTGAAATGTTGGAAGCTGAGGGTTGACAACATAGATGTTTATAAAGTCATGAGGGTCATGGATAGGATAAACCGAAATGACCTTTTTCTTGGAGTCGGAGAGTCCAGAACTAGAGGGCAGAGAATGAGGGTGAGAGGGAAAAGTTTTAAAGACGGACATAAGCAGCAACTTTTTCCAGACAGAAGATAGTGCATGTGTGGAACTGAACTGCCAGAGGAAATGGTAGAGACTGGTACAACTGTAGCATTTAAAACACAACTGGATGGGTGTCGAAATAGAAAGTTTTTATATAGATATGACACAACTGCTGGCAAAGAAGACTAGATTAATTTTGGATATCAGACCGGCATGGATGAGTCAGACCGAAGGCTCTGTTTCGATGCTGTACATCTCTATGACCTTTTGATTCTATGGTTGCTGTGTTCCAGCTCTACAACGTGCCTTTGATACTTTACCGAAATAACAAAGTGCACTCCATGAGCTATGTGGGAAAATTGAAAAATACATTCCTAAACAAACTGACCCTGCACTGTTTGAGTATTGGTTGTGATAATTCTCAGTTATGCCACAAACAAACTGATCCTCTCACTGACACAGACGGAGTGAAATGCTGCTGTCAATCGAAAAAAAGGACTTGAGATATTGTTACAATGTCAATATTCAAGATTGCATTGATGAAGTGGCGGAGTTGCAGCAGGCGTTGGGAATGTCATGTGACATGGATATGACTAATGTCTCTCAATTGTGCTCTATCCGGAAGTTATTTTAACGTTTTCATTCTATTCTTAACTGTTCCTGCTTTTCTAAAAGCCCGTCACTGTGTTTCACTCCTGACCTCTGTGTTCTATCCTTTTATCCATACTTCGCACCTGCCCCCATTTTCTATGCTATCCTCTCCCTGATGAATGATGCTATTTCATCATTGAGTTTCTCTGTCGTCTCCATATGCTCCCAAACTTTGCCAGCAATAGTTTACTGCATCTGCATCATTACAGATTCGATTTAATTGCTGAAAATTTCATTCATCTTCAAAACCCTGACAATTTTTGTCTATTGTTGCAAGGCGATTTTATCAGTGTATTGGAAGCAGGATTTGCCGATTTGTACTCATCGAGAAATGAAAGACAATTCTGCGCAGTTTCGGAAAAGAGCACCAAGCTTTGAGGCGAAGAAGGTTACCTCAGAGTACAACGGGATCTTGAACACATTTTAGATTAGATTACTTACAGGGTGGAAACAAGCCCTTCGTCCCAACAAGCCCACACCGACTCCCCTACACCGAACAAATTAGCACGGCCAATTCACTTAACCTGCAGATGTGTGGATTGTGGGAGGAAACCGGAGCAAATCCATGCAGACTCGGGGAGAATATGCAAACTCCACACAGACCATCACCTGAGGCGGGAATTGAACCCGGGTCTCTAGCGCTGTGAGGCAACAGTGTTAACCACTGTGTCACCCATCTTTGGGCTGACGAGCGGTAGATTGGAGGTTAATTTAGAAAAACGTGAGATTTTTTTTATTGGAAATACAAAACAAAGTGGGACATTTATATTTAAAGGAACGGTCCTGGGGAGTGTTGCTGAATAGAGAGACCTTGCTGTGCAGTTTCATAGTTATTTGAAAGTAGAATCGCAGGTGGATCGGATAATCAAGAAGTGGTTGATAATACTTTCCTTTATTAGGCATAGCAATGAATATTGGAATTGGGATGTCATATTACGGCTGTACAGGACATTGCTTAAGCCACTTTTGAAATATTGAGTGCAATTCTAGTCTCTTTCTTATCGAAATGATGTTGTGAAACTTAAAAGAGTGAGGAAAAACACGACAAGCATGTTGCCAGTGTTGGAGGATTTGACTTATAGGGCGAGCCTGAATAGACTGGGACTGTTTTCTCTGGAACATGAGGCTAAGTATTAACTCTAGAGAAATTATGAGGGGCACTGATGGGAGAAAACAGACAAGTCTTTTCCCTGAGGTGGGGAAGTCCGGAATTAAAGGGAATTTTTTTAGTATAAGAGGGGAGAATATAAATGGTACCTAAGGGGCAGCCTTTGTTCACAGAATGTGGTGCATATATGGAATGAGCTGCCAGAGAAAATGGTGGAGGATGGTACAATCACAGCATTTGAAAGGCATATGGATGGGTATATGAATAGAAAGGGTTGCGCGGGATATGGGCCAAGGGCTGGAAAATGGCACTAGAATAGCTTATAATATATTTTTGTCAGGGAAAACTTGGACGGAACGGTCTGTTTCTATGCTGTATATCTCTATGACTCGATAACTCTTTCACAGAAAACGCAAAGTCTGAAGATTTGGATGCACCTTCATCCAATGTTAAGCACTTCCATGCAACAACTGGGAGTCAAGACCATGTACAGTTCGTGGACTGTCGATGTTGTAATAATTGAGGTCATGCATACTATCGGAATTCCTGATCCTGCACATAAGAGAGTTGGAATTGCCTCTACGATCTGAAGCATTTCCCGATCGAGTAATTCCCTCTCATTCTTTGAAGCATGGGTTAAATGTATTGTCTAGTAGAGGTAATGAATTTCTCTTCTCACACCTTGAATAACATTTGGGAAGTGAAGGTGATAGAAATCGTTTCATATTTTTAAAAAAACGAATCCTTTTTTGTCACATTTAAATACAATGCCAAATAAGTTATTTATGCCTTTGGAAACTGAATCAAGAACAATCCCTTAATGGGGACAAGTTCTGTTCTGTCATATCGATGAATATCTCATCACATTTTAGAAACATCTTAAGGGATTTATATACATGAGATATCAATGGACTTTCAGAGATCAGTTTCGAGGTAGCAAATCATCACGATATGCTATTCAAGTCTGATTCCTGATGTCAGGTTTTAATTGGCTGAAGGTAGATACATGGTACTTGTTAACCCAATTACATGGCACTCCCTCCAAATCAGTTATCTCTGCCTTCCCTACCTCTTTGACACTATTCAGCACTCCGATCTCTATTCACAACTTGCAGATGAGATGCAAATAGGAAAATGACATTTCCTTATTTAGATCCTGATGTTCAGTCACATTCTCAACACAACAGGAAAACCAAAAGATGTCTGATTGAAAATCCATTTATTGTTGTACAAACTTACATGAAGATTTAATGGTATTCTCACAGATCTCGTAGTGTTCGGTGGACCCCAACAGAATTGTAACACTATACATTTTGATAATTTATTTCCAAAATACTTTGGAAGCAAAAGTTTAATGATTGCATTCATACCTGGCAGAAAGGAAGCCATTTGCGAATTTTGGAGATCAGTCATCACTGTTCCACAACATCTCTGCAGGAGTTCCTTAGGCTGTTGTCCTGCCCAAACCATCTTTGGCTGCTTCATCAATGATGCTCACTTTATCATATCGTGAGATAGTCTCTGATAATTACACAACAATTAGCACCATTAACTACGGAATGAAGCAGCCCACGTTCAAATGCACAAAGGCAAATGCAATACTCAGGCTTGGAATGGCAAGTGATAAGTAGCATTCATGGCACAAACATCTCAGACAATATGTATGTCCAACAAGTTACATTATCAACATCGTGGGCATTGCCCTTGACCAGAAAGTGTACTCGAGAAGCTATACAAGCATAATTGCTGTGAATGCAGTTGAGAAGCTTGGAATACTGCGGCAATTAGCTCAACTCCTGACATTCTAAAGCCTTATACTATGTAGAATGCTTAAATCTGGAGTACAATGGACTACTAATCACCTGCCTGAATGAGCGTAGTTCAAAAGACAATGAGGAAGCTTGACAGATTCACTCGCTTTCCAGAAGAATATGGGAAGACATTGGTAAGTTATATTTGCAAATGAGCAATTTCAAGACAATAAAAATAACCCAGTCCGATTTTGGATAGTAAAGGAAAAATAACGAAGACTGCCTGAGAATAGGAGCACTGACATCTGGACAGGGTCATTAATAAAAACAAAATGCAAATTGCTCGATGTCCACTGGGTGAAAATACTTGCATATCAAGTCGTCACAACTCGAGGAGTCGTCAAGAAGAAAATAGCAGAAGTTCTGACCAAATATCTTCCCATAAAATCAAGCGATGACCTCAAAGGAAGGATAACATTTCATGTCAAGAGTTACAAACATGAGGATTTTTTTAATACAAATGAACAAAGGCAGAAACCCAGGTCTGAATACGACAGTGTACCCAGAGTCAGAGAAGTGCAGAGGAAGGATTTGAAGGAAAGTAGAAAATTGAAGAGAAATATATGGAGCATGGAAATAGCTTGGGAATCAGTAGGAGTGAACACAGAACACAGATACAATCGGTGCACGCAAATTCAAGTCATGAGCACTATCCACAATAAATATGTTCCATTGGTCTTAACAATTGAAACCGCTGGAATAAGTAGAGAAATCAGGGTTGAGAAAATATAATGTCAATTTGAAGTGAAGCAAGCTAATAAGAATGACAAAAGCTCAGACTGTGTGAATGTCCAGGAAAGAGGGGAGAGACAGAGACAGAAAACAGTTTACTGGGATTAAAAAGCCTCCTATTTGAATAAAACCAGAAAGCTGAGGGAAGCTTATTTGAAGAAGTTGAAAGAGACCAAGGAAGAGATATCACAGGCGTTGCCAGCAGGGATCGAATCCTCTCTGGCCAATTCGGAAGTCTCAGGAGAATCGTGTACTTCCAAATTCGGCGCATCATTTGAAAATAAAATTAAGAAATGGATCGCCAGAAAACCTAAAGGACTATCGTCCACCATCAATTCTAATGAATTTATTCGAAAGGCTTTGAGGTGAAAGAACATGTTTGTATTTGAAGAGTCATGGATTGATGACGGAGATTCAGCATGGATTTGTTAAACAAATGTTCACAGTTGAGATTTTTAAAACGTCAATCAGGTTTCTGAAGAAGCGCTTGATACCTTGAGCTAAAATTTTGATGAATTCATTAATGGCAGACATATCAAGAGAGTAAGACACCATGGAGTCCATGGCCAATTGGTACGTTGTATCAAAATTCAAGACGAGGGAAGCAGAATCCTTCTGTGACTCGAATTCTGTTTCCATTGAGGTTTCACAATGCTGGGGTCTATGATGTGGTTAGTGTGCATTAATTATTTATGTGTTTTTTTTAGGTTAGCGAGTATGTGAATATTGAAACTATGAAGAGTAGGAGGCCATTCGGACATTTGAACCTACCCGACCATTCACCACGATCACAGTAAAAGGGTTTAAAAGAACTTGATGTTATGCAGACCGACAGTAAATGGAATTCCATGGCGAAAATTGAAGTGTTATGCACTTGGGAATGGTGAACGAAGCAAGATATTATTCCATGAATGTTATCACCATGGAAACTACGGAAGGTTAGGCATACCTTGTTGTGCAAGTAAATAACATAGTTAAGAAGGAATAACGAACATTTGCTTTTGTTGGTCGAGGAATCGGTTATTTTGGAAATGTACAAATCATTGGTCAGACCACAGCTTGAGATCGCTATGAAGTGGTAGTCACCAAGTTGTGGCAATATACTGATTGCTCCAGCAAAGTTGCTGAGGAGATTAATTAGCTTGCAGCCTGAGTTGATGGAAGTAAGCTACAACAAAAGTTTGAATATACTGCTGTTGCTTTCCTTAGATCAGCGAAGATTGGGAAATATCATTGTTGACTAGTCAAAGATTATGCGGGACAAATATAGACTGGCTCGCAAGGTACGTGTTTCCGTTCGTAGAAGTGGCAATAAACGGGTGGTACAGTTTCAAGGCAAAAGATGGAAAGCGAAAAGGAGATATTCTTCAACACGAAAATATGACTCTTCTTCGTCAGAAGAGGTTTTGGCGAAGAGTGATATCGGCCTCAAAAACTTTAAGTCAGTTTTTCTGCACAAATTATCAAAAACCTGTTCCGTTTCTCCAGCGTTTCCTGTATTTATTTCAGGTTTACAAAATTCGTACCGTTTTGCTTTTCTATATATCTATATCTATCGATCTATCTGTCTGTCTGTCTATCTATCTATCGATCGATCTATCTGTCTGTCTATCCATCTATCTATCGATCGATCTATCTGTCTATCGATCTATCTATCTATCTATCTATCTATCTATCTATCTATCTATCTATCTATCTATCTATCTATCTATCTATCTATCTATCTATCTATCTATCTATCTATCTATCTATCTATCTATCTATCTATCTCTCTATCTTTCTATCCCTCTATCCATCGATTCAACCAACTGTACAATAATCAACTGTGACTCAGAGTATTTCTGTATACTGACGCCTGACTTTCCCATTGACCTCTGTACACACCCAGCAATCAGTTGTATTGACATTCGAATTGGCATGCTAATATTTCCATATCTAGCAATCATTGACTACTTTCCACATTTCTGCATACACTGCAAAGTTGACATTTTAAAAGCAGCTTTTCTCATTGCCTACTATTTATTTTGTCCACCAGCACGTTATATTTTCAATTAGTTTATCATAATTTTGCATACATCTTCAGCAAGGATTCAGACATTTCAATAATGGACACCATGCGGCAGCTTAAACCCTTTAACAGGATGAACACCTTGCTCTGTGAGACTTTTCAATCTATATTATAACCTGCATTTTGGAATGTTCCCAGGTGAGGTTCACGTGTTGACAAATGATCAGGAGTGCAAACCAAATAGTTGTGCGAACCCTTAGTTTAACACTGTCACAGGAGAGTATTCAAATCCTCTGCCTGTCGATCTGTCTGTGTGTCGATATAACCACTTCGACTGGGGAAATGCATGCATCCTGTGTCAGTCCAAACAAAACTTACTTGTGGGAATTCCAAGAGAGCTGGAATTCAAAACAGAACTGCAATAAAAAAACTTACAGATTTGGACTCCAGTTACCAACCTGTCAGAAGTTGAACCGAAAATGATAACATCCACCAAAACATACCAAGACACATCAGTAGCAAGCGACAGAGAATAACAACGCTTCACTGGATATTCACTAATGATGTTGCCTAGCATGGCAGCAAAACGTCTGAAAGCAACACTCCCAGCTCAGCGAACAAACCAGCAACCTGCCCCACAACCTGAGCAACAAATCATGTCAGAAATCTCAATTTATCCGTTTGTTTAGCAATTTTTGCTCAGGTATCTTGTGCTCATCGCACCCATAAATATTTGCGGCTTCACATAATATGGGCAGTTATGTTTATGCAGACAATCACAACAAGATTTTTATAGTCTGCTGAGGATTTGTGTTATTCGCTATGTCCACAGAATAATCTGCAAACAGATACAAATTTCTTCACAAAGTCAGTTTTTTCTCGCTTTCTTGTATTATATGATTTCAGATATTTGTTGGTAAATAATCGAAATAAAGATTTATCATTCATCTTATTTAGAAAAACAATCTGGAATAAAAGAGAACCTTTTGTTCAACTGACTGTCGTTGAACATTTGAATGCATTCTGTGCAAGAAGATTCAATGCTACCATACCTCAATGTGCACTGGGACGCTTCCTGACACTGTCAATATGTGTAACTGCAATGGAATCGCAGAGAGGATTCACCATTCTCCATCAGCTTTGTTAATCCTTGCATGGATTGATCCAGGCTGCTGCAAAGGGTGCTATGTGCGTTTGTCATTGGGTACTCCAGTGTGCCGAATGAGAAAATTCTCCCACACTTACCATTGGTCATGAAGTATATTGGAAGGATGAACTGACTGATGAAGAAGCGTTACGAAATAACTGAGGCACTTGATGGATTAAACTCAGCATTTCTGGCACCATCTGTGGAGAAAGAAACAAAGTTAATGTTTCAAGTCCAGTCTGACTGTTTTTGTGTAATCCTTCTGACAGAGGTGGAGAAGGTGTGAAGAGAACCCGTAATGTGGAGGCCTGGTATAAAAACAAGCGATGTTAATTATGGTGAAAGAGAAATAAAGATGTATAACAGGCGTTCTTCGATGTGCGAAGGGACAAAAACGGGTCCTCTCCGCTGAGAGAAAAGTAAACAAAAGACAAATAAGTCAACGTCTGGGTGGGAGGGCAGGGAAGTAGCATGAGGAAAATGGATAACGGGTATCATGCGGTCGGTTCTGAGGCTATGGAATCAGTATTGATTCTTGGAGGCTGCAAAGTGCCTAATGGGAAAAGGAGATGAACAAAACGGAAAGTCCAGCAAACCTTTCAAGGCCAGTGTGATTGAAGATCACAATGTCCTATGAGACAAAAATTAAATGCGTGCGGATTTTTCTACAAGTATCGGGTGTCTTGTTCAAATCATGTTTGGCGCAGTACAGGAGATTGTGATGTACAGATCATCAGACTGCGGCACATGTTTACAGTTAAATATATGATTGATCAAAACTTGCATAAGTTTGTTTTATATTTCAATGAATATAAACCCGTACGAAGTGGTATACTGGAGCGCTGAAAATGCCACAAGTGAACGTTTTGAGCATATTTCTGTAGTTCTTTGCTTTTCGCAGGCAAACATTTGTGAATCATTATAGCTATCAAACAGAGCAATGAAATCAGTAAAGATGTTTAGGTAGGCGAGGGTTATCCATTTTCAATTGTGTCTCATCTGGACACTGGTCATAACAGACTTGAAGAGATATTCTGTTGATTTCAGTGAGATCAAGTAAAAACCTGTTCTGTTCTGGGAGGTTCATAGGTTCGTGATTAGAAGACCAGAATTAATTTCAGTGGCGGTGTAGGCTTCAGATGTAAATCAACCTCCCTTTCGAACGTTTTGTTCCATACCACGTAACGTTAATCTAAATCCTTCCATTTGGTCATGTGCAACGCTTAAATTCATTTAAAATTGAATTTGGAATTGAATGAAAAATAGTGTAAACATTGAATGATCTTCCTCTGGGATATAGGATAGTCAATGAAACAGAGTCCTATTTTGCATAATTGCATATGATGCTTTGGAGTTCAAGCTCCAGGGAGGTGTCTCCATGTGATCTGTGCTGTTCTATCTGTTTTTTCTCGAAAGACAGATACCAAAAAAGTTCTCATTACTACTAATGTTTTACTAATTCGAAGATTGTAGAGTAAATAATCACACCTTAATGAGAAATGGTCATTATTATTTATAAGAAAGAAAAGAACAAAATCATTTCGTGGCACTGCCTGGAAAATGATTCGAATGTTATGAGGGGAATTCAGTCACAGACCGCTCAGTCTTTGTGTCGTCGCTGTAAAATAGTAAGAAGCATGGTACTGACGTTGAAGTGTCAAGCATCACCTGCCCCAAACGTGTGTCTAAACACGTCCAGCAGGTTGATTAACATGTTCTCTTACCTAAATAACATGGTTGATGTTATGATAACTGACATAATGTAAAGCAGGGATATCAACGGGCACAAAGTCGTTTTCGACACGACTAATTTTCTCCAGTTTAGACCTCAACCAAGGCTAGGTAAACCTGACAGAATGACTTCTAAAAGCTAAAGACAAAAAGCAACATATCATGTGTAAACGTATAGCAGGTGGCAAACTCCATAGAAATGAATATTCCACACAAGCATTACACAATCTGTAGTAACGTTTGGAATGACCCCAATACTCAGAGTTCATTTTCATCGTTTAAAGCTTGAAGGCAATGACGAATGACTTCCTTTTAAGCAGTGACAGCTTTTAGCAAGCCAGCGAGTCTGTGTAGGAAAACTGGCTGCCACTGATTGCTGTGGTGAACAGTTTCCATGGCTGCACATGCCTTACAGAAAAACAGGAAAGTGACTGGGAGAGATGAATTAGTGTTGCCATGTCCCAAACTAAATAGTACACATACTATTCAATGATATGACCCAATGCATATTAATCGGACTCTGTTCACCCATTAACCTTCTTACATTTCGCACCGAATCACACTTCGCTCTCTGCACAGTCTTGTATATACTTCAAATCGAATGTATTGCCATTCTCCTTCATCCGAATAAAATTCATAATATTTCCAGAATCACTTTCAAGCCATGTGCTTCGTTCGTTTCCAAATGAACCTCTGTGCTTTTGTTAGTCCTGCACTAATTCATAAATGTTCAAAAGCTTCCACTTTCCTCTATTGCCCTGCATTATAAGGATAATTATCACACTTTTTAGTCCTCATCGTTGGCGAGGCCATTATATATTGGTGTATTACCAATTCCATATTTACAGGAGAAAGTGGTGGATTGCTACCTTGTTGAATTGCATCAGTTCTGTGAAGATACCGAAAGGCATTGTTTGAAGCGATACCAGGATTTTCAAACAGCAACTTTCAAAGGAATGATGAGAGCGAGCTATCACCGGATTGTGTGCGGCTGAGAAAAGAATCTGCGGGTGGCAATGGTATTATGCATCTGCTTCCCTTGCCATTGTCGGTGTTTCACGATCTCAGTTAGGAAATTAATTTCATAAGGAGTTTTGTGAGGTGAAATTTGTTCATGTTACACGCTATCAAAACTGTCGGGCTGTGTGACTGCCGTGGTTGTTGAAGGTGGTTGATGGAATGTCAATCAAATGGACATGCTTTGTTTGATGGGTGTCAACTTCTATTATGCTGATGAAGCTGCACTCATTCGAGCCACTGGAAAAAAATGTTCATCACACTTGGAACGTCTGATATGTAGTTGCAGGATAAATATTCTGGAAGCTGGAGTACAATTATGCAATGCTAAATTGCCAAATTTAGATGTGTTCCGGCAGCAATAGTATTTAGATGATTGTTCTGGTCAATTTCGGTCAAGTGCTAAATACCAAAATATTGATCACACAGATTTGAGGATGGTTTACAACACTAAATGTAAAGAGGCAATGGTGAGAATTTCAGTTGATGAACGTGAGTCATTATTTCATTCCTGTGCTGTTTGGCACTGAAGTTCAAAGCCGGGATGCTCTATTGACCTGTGGACTCTTCACGATCTGAGGAGTCCCAGGTCTTGCTGAATTTTGTACAATAATAAGTAGGCATTGCTAGTTCTGACCTTCTGATGGAAGGAATGTCCTTGATGAAGCAGATTATGATTATTAAACCTGTGTCACATCCGGCTCTTCTTCTGACCTGAACAATAATACCAGAGCTCAACTCACTCTCCTTCAGCCAATATCACTGAAAATAACCACACTGCCAAATACCCCATCAGGCGTTGTAACAATCACAAAGTAGGCGTATAATTCCCTCACTTTTCTTTGGCTAGAAAAATGTCTGAGAACTACTACATTGCTCAGTCGCCAGCCCACAGTCTGGCATCCTGGAAAAATTAACTCCAATCGTCTGCCTTCTCTCAAAATCCTCTATCAAAACTAAATTAAATTTAATGCCCACCTCTCCTTCTAATGCTCAGAAGAAATGTGAGCAAAATGCCATTGTTTTCTCAGTCTCCATTTCACAACGAAAATCCAATTCACCCCCCTCATCATTGCCACATACCCCAGATACAGCCGGTCCCCAACAGAATCAAGCAATCTTGGGAGTCAAATAAATTCATAGCTCATGCTATTATCTCATCCTGCACGCACAATTCTGTATTTAATAGGCGGAAGATTGCCTCTCGTTTGCTTGTGGTATTTTCGCGGTATAAAACAGATTCCAGTCTCAATCATATAGCTCATGGAGACATAATTTCCTGCATTCATGAACAGATGAATTTCATGCAGCGTCTTTATAGCCTTTGAGTTACTGTTGTTTCACTGTTAAACTGAAAGTCTCTGCGCAATAGTTGATTAGAATTCCTTTTGTATGCAATGGAGGAAATTGCTTCAGGGCAGAATACCTGTCAAGGCGATTTAAACGTCCAAAAAGTCAGCCTACTTTTCACTTCCTTCATTGAAATGATAAGGGATGTTTCATTGAGCCACAAAGTGATGAGAACTATTTTCCTGGTAATGATCGTGAGCTTTCAATGTCATTCCTTTGTGATCTCTGTGCCCACATTCAAACAAAATGTCAGTGCTCATTTCCTTTTATTAGCCACTAGCTATTTTGATATTAATATTTCGCACATCAGAGTAAAAGATAAGGCCAAAGTTTTCGCAAAGACTTCAGATAGGAGGGTTTTGCGGATGATTCATCTTGGCCTGTTTAAATGCTCCCCAGCCAATTCGATTCACTCCACGTCATATTAAGAAATGGTTGTAGACACTGGATACTGCAAAGGCTACAGGTCCTGAAAACATTCAGGCAATAGTATTGAAGACATCCTGCTCCACAACTTGCCACTCCCGTAGCCTCGCTGCTCCAATACAGTTACAACACTGGCGTCTACTCGACATTGGCAGACATTGCCTACCTATGTCTTGTACACAATAAGCTAGAAAAAACTAATTCAGCCAATCATCCTCTCATCAGTGATCTATTGATCATTAGTAAAGTGATAGAATGTGCCACCAACCGTGCAATCAAGTAGCACATGATCAACAAAAACCTGTTCAATCATGCCCAGTTTGGGATAAGCCAGTGCCATTCAGCTCCTGATCTCATGCCGGCTTTGATTCAATAATGGGCAAAACAGCTTAATTTCAGAGTTAAGGTGAAAGTGACAGCCGATGACTAAATGCAGCATTCGACTGGGTTTGTCATCAGTGAGAATTAGTAAACCTTCAATAAATAAGGGGAAAACTCTCCACTGGATAAAGTCATACAGAACACACAGGAAAATGCTCGTGGCTGTGAAATATCAGTCATCTCAAGATGAAGCAAGGTTTCTCAGGGGGTATTGTACTTTGGTCCAAACATCTTCAGCTGCTTCATCAATGACCTTCTCTCCATCACTAGGCCAGAAGTGGGGATGTTCGTAATGATTGCAACATCATTCGAACTATTCATGACTCTTCAAATACTGAAGCATTCCATCTTCAAATACAATACAATCCGGAAAAAATACAGTCTGAGCTGACACTTGTGAAGAAACATTCGCATCACAGAAATGCAAGGCAATGACCATCTCCAGTAAAAGACAATATAATCACCGCCTCTTGACATTCAATGCTGTTACCATCAATATATCTACCATCATTAATATTGTTGGGGTTATCATTGACCAGAAACTCAACTGAATTCACCCCATGAGTATAGCTGAAAAAACAGCGGGTCAAAGGCTAAGAATATTGCGGAATGTCCCTCACCTCTGACTCCTCAAAGCCTATTCAGAATCTACAAGGCGCAGGTCAGCAGTGTGATAGAGTACTCTACACTTGCCTGACGAGGTACAGCCCCGACGACACTCAAGAAGCTGGGCATCATCCAGAACAAAGCGACCTGCTTGATTGGCACCAAAACCTGAAGCATCCACTCGCTTCACTACCAACACTCAGTACCAGCAGAGTATACTATCCTGAAGATGCAATGTGGAAATTCGCCAAAAATCTCCAGACAGAATCCTCCAAAAACACCACCACTTCGGTCTGGAAGGACAAGGATATGGGAAGACCACCACCTTCAAATCCCGTCACAGCCATTCATCAATCTGACTTGGAAGTATGTATCTGTTCCTTCACTGATGTTGGTTCAAAATCCTGGAATTCCCTCCGCGTGGCATTGCGGGTAAACCTACAGTAGGTGCACAGCTGTGGGTCAAGAAGGCAGTTCACCAACAACTTCTAACGGGCAAAAGGTATTGGAAATAAACACTGGCCAGCCAGGAACACATATATTCAACAAATGAATGAGTAAAAATTAAAATAGGAGAGTGGTTGGTCATTTGGCATTTCAAAATTTCTCCACTATTCAATGTGGTCATTATTCTTCATCCAACTGCTATCGCGCAGCACCAGGAACCTGGTTTTATTTAAATGCTAGGGCAAGAGCCTGTGTTGAGCTTTCACATTCTCACCATGCCTGCTTCTGTTTCCATTGAGTTCTCTGGTTTCCTCCCACAATCGAAAGAGATACAGTTACCATATTGCTTCGACTAAATTGCTCATTGTGTTCAGGGATGTGTAGGTTCGGTACATTCGTCATGGGACAAGTCGGCTTACAGCGAAAGGGCTGTGGGGGGGCGGGGTGCCTGTGTGGGGTACAGTTCGAAGGATCGGTACACACTTACAGGGCCGAATCGTCTGTTTCCGCCCTTGAGCAATTTTAAAAAAGAAACAAACTACCTGCCCCCTGCTTTCTCTCCACAGCGTCTGAACCCTTTAATCCTCAGAACAATATCGAACTCATTCCTGAAAACATTCAACGCTTGGCCTCAAGTGCTTTCAGTGGCAGGATCTTTGACAAACTTCACCATGATTGGCAGAAAGCATTTTGACTCATCTCAGTTTTCAACGTGTTCGCTGTACCACAAATCTCTGATTCCTGGTTCTAGATTCCCTGGCCATCGAGTACACCCTTCCTGCGTGTGCCTGACCTGCACATATCACAAATGCATAGATTTCTATGAGATCATTCTTCATTCTTCTAACCTCCAGTGAAAATAATCAAATCAGTCAAATCTTCCTTCATACGTCAGCCTTGGCATTTCAGGGATCAGAGTGGTGTCTAGATCGGTTAGAGAGAGGGAAAAGATGCGAAGTTTTACAATGTTCCTTCTTTATGATTATGATTCATAAAATTGATAATTCAGTACAGATGATCTTGGGGCCAGTGATTAGAGATAATTAATTTAAAACGCCAACATGTAACTATTGCAAAGGAAAATCCAATTGTTTGTCAGATGTCTATATTGCCAGATCTTGCAGTTACTATTTTCAATTTTCTCCCAAATGTTTTTGTGATCCTAGTTAGTTTCCGGATTAGTTAATATATCGCACGTTCAATTAATATGCACACATGTTCAAAAGCTACGTCCACAATTTCATGAACTTCAGGAGTCTATTTCATGTTCTTTTACATTCTGTGCATCGCTGTTTTTCTGATAAGGGCTAGAGTTACAGAGACAAATCAAATGTTTCTTTTTTTTATTTGAGTTGAGATGTTTTAATTTTTCTCAAGATTTGGAGGATCCAATAATGTACTGGAGTGAACAAAGTTAGAAATGACACCACACCAGATTATAGACTAATAGGTCCAATTGGAAGCATTAGCTTTCGAAGCGCTGCTTCTTCATCAGGTAGATGTGGAGCAGGCCCATAAGACACAGCATTTATCGCAAAACATTAGTGTCATGAGACTGAAATATATTAAACATATTTAGATTAAGTCTTTCATCTTTCAGAATTCTTTTTCGAGCTCCAGTCCGTTAATATGTAACTCAAAGAACTCCTTTTAAGACACATTCTCAACATAACTTTGGGTTTTCTTACAAAAGTTGTCATTTCAGCTAAGATAATGCATTAAAGGTGTAAGGTTAGAGTCTGGTTGTGTCCTCATGTTGAGGCAGACTGGTCATATTCCTGAAGTGGAATTTAGAGGATGTTACATTAATTGACTGTAGGTTATGCATTTTTGAGCGAAATAACTTACAATTATGCTAATACCAATTCACCTCATGAAATTGCATGCGTGTGCATGCAGGAGGGACAAAGTAAGTGTGTGGGTGTGAATGCATGTGAGAGAAGGTGTATTTGTGTGTAAGCTTGGTTAAGAATGTGGGTGAGTGTGATGGGGTGTAAGCCTGTGAGAGCGTGCGGCATGCATGGTTGTGAGTATGGTATGTGCCTGTGCATGCAAATGAGCGAAAACTTGTGTATGATGGAGGTTCTGTGTTAGTGTGTGCGTATGCAGGACTGTGTGTGTGCTTGTGTGTGCATGTGGGTGCATGTGTGTGTATGCGTATGCGTAAGTGAAAGAGAGAGAGTGTAGTGCAGTGAGGTCATCTGTAGTGTTACATGAACACAAGATACTGGTTGTGGCCATCCTTATGTGTAATAAACTTGGACATCATCCTCTGCTCAGTCACTTTCAATTATTGCTTGTTCAGAAGTCCAGATTGGAGGATGGTCGCCCGAAGGTCCGAGGCCAAACGTCCCAGACGGCTGCCGTGACACAGTTGTATGGTGCTGTGGCCAACGTTGGCCTGAAGGTTGCGCAATTTGCTGCGAATAATGATCTGTTTAAGGTTTGATGGTTGTTTACAGGCGTGAAGTTAAGCACCTAGCCAAGACCTTTCCCCCACCTTCACTTCTTGCCTTTAAGCAAATACCAAACTCTAAACAGTTCACAGCGGGCTGCCCAGCCTTCGGGACATCATCGACCACATCACTGTAAAACCCTCTGATGGCAACTGCTGCAAGACGTGTCAGAGTATCAACAAGCATACTACAAATACACAAGGCGACACACACAAGGCGACATGCATGTGGCAGTACTTCAAGGACCCGGCCAACGTTGCCTATCTCATACGCTGCAGGCAAAGATACCCTCAGATATGGTACATTGGCGAGATAGAGGAGACACGACAGCAACGGGTGAATGGACACCCACAGCAATCACCAAGCAAAGGTGTTCCCTCAGTGGGGGACAACTTCAGTGGTCCAAGATATTCTGCCTCGGACCTTAGGGTGACCATCCTCCAAACCGGATTTGGAAAATGCAACAATGCAAAGTACCAGAGCAGAGACTCATCGCCAATTTTGATACACATGAGGGTGGCCTCTGTCACGACTTTTGGTTCATGGCACACTACAGCTTACCCCACTGCACTATACACTCTCTCTCGACCACACACACACCAGAGTGCGCGCACACACGCAAACACACACACACGCTCCCACATTCTCGCACACTAAGATAGTCTCTCTCTCTCATAAACCAGCTCTCTCTCAGACGCACACACACTCCGCACACTCACACCCACACACGCGCCGTCTCACAGGCTCATACCACTTCACAGTTACACACATAGTTCACCAAGCTTACACATGCAAGCACACACTCTCTCACATGTTCTCACATCCACACATGCACATTCACATGCACACACTCGCAATGGGTCTGAAGCACGCACGCACACATAAGTTTATGAGGTGAATTTTTATTTGCAGAACTGAATTTTATTTTGCTCAAGAAATGCAAAACCAACGGACAATCCGTGTAAGACTCTGCAAATCCCACTTGAGAATTATAACCAGTCGGACTCAAGATTAGTACATAGAAAAACTTTTGCCTCATTCCTTTAATTCATTGCCTGAGCTGCGATTGCAACGTTTTTCAGAACAATTGAAATTATCTTGAGAATATGGCTTAAAAGGGGAGTTCTGGAATTGATATATTAACGAAACAAAGCTAGCAATTCTAAAGTATGAAAGACGTAATCTTAGTCGGTTTAACATATTTCAACTGCAAAGCACTGACATATTTTGCTGTAAATTCTGTGTCTTCTGGAAATGCTCGACAACCACCTGAAGAAGAAGGAGCGCTTGGAAGGCTAATAAGACCATAAGACCATAAGACATAGGATTGGAAGTAAGGCCATTCGGCCCATCGAGTCCACTCCGCCATTCAATCATGGCTGATGCGCATTTCAGCTCCACTTACCAGCGTTCTCCCCGTAGCCCTTAATTCCTCTAGTCAACAAGAATTTATCAATCTCGGCCTTGAAGACATTTCGCGTCCCGGCTTCCACTGCACTCCGTGGCAATGAATTCCACAGGCCCACCATTCGAAATGCTTCCAAATAGACGTGTTGGACTATAACCTTGTGCTCAGTGATTTTTAACTTTGTTCGTCAAGTTAATAAAGCAAACAAAAATCTACATGTATTCAGAAGGAACTGGGCTGGCTGCCTTGAGGTTATGGTTTATGTGTTCTTGTATGAAGTTACAGAAGCAGTCAAGGGAAATCTAATGACTAGTGACTGGCTGATTAACAAAGGGATATGGTCAGGAAACAGATGGAAGTGCAAACAAAGGTTAACTTGCAGACATTTATTAAATGACGATGGTGTACTGATTGTTAGGGAGTAACTGACGGTATGGAGTCGAGGGAAACATTTCTTTGGTAGAGAAAAATAAAATTTCTTGAGCAAAATAAAATTCAGTTCTGCAAATAAAAATTCACCTCATAAACTTATGTGACCGTGCGTGCTGCAGAGCCATTGCGAGTGTGTTTTTCAGCGTTTCATCACTTTCCTGGGGATTTGTGAGTAAGGTAGTGTCGTGATGTAACAATGGTTTTATTCATTTACATTCGTATATTGTGTTTGGTTGGCGAGTAGGCAGGGGTTGTGTAATCGTCTTGTGAAATTTCATTCACTTTTCTCAAACTTTTTCATCCAACGTTTCTGCGGTTGTGAATCTGAAGAATGATGAAGAAGGCAAATCATAAAAAGACACAGAAACAAGTATCAGGAGGAGAGAGACGGGGGCATGGTTTGTGAGAGGGTCTGAAGCTATGAAATGCAGAATAACACGAACATAATGACTGAGGCACATACCTTTGATGACTTTGAGAATAGAAATCGTGAGATTTGGAAGCAGAATCTGCAAGTATTTTTTTTCCGAAAAAAATTGTGATGATCTCACATTCCTGGTCTTGAAATAACGAACGTTACACTTTACTCATGTTGTTGCAATTAAATAATGTGTGAACCAGTTAGAAGGCACAGCATGTTGTTCCACATTGAGCGACATGAAGGAACAGAGAAAGATAAAGATAATAGGTAAAAACGTTGAAGATATAGTAAAGGTGCAAAGAGACGAAGGCTACTTTGTTTTTCAATTAATAAGTCGGCAACTCAGAGGATGGCAATCCTGCCAAACAACACGACAGACGAAGGTTCGATTCATATTTTGGATGACTGCTTGTATGGAGCTTGCGCATTTTTCTGTCTTCTGCAGGAGCTATGGTTCTTCCACTGTCAAAGCAAGTGTATGTGGATTAGCCATGAGAAATGCAGATTTGCAGGGAAACAGGAGAGTGTAGGTCGGGTGGGATACTTTCAGACAGTTGGCTGTGTGCTCCATTGGCCAAGTGTTCGGTTTCCACAAGATAGGAACAGTATTATAAATGACAGATGGAGAGAGCAATGAGTCAAATGGACTGATATGCAGAGCAAGTAACTTGTTTGCTTTAGATAACTTCACTAGTGTTGCATTATTTCTGGTCAATGTTCTTCCGTTGTCTTTGGAGGTGCTATCTAAAAATTTAAGGAAAAAGTAATTCCCTGTGCTTTGACTTAAAGTCCAGCAAACAGTTTCCAGAGACAAGGCATACCTTCTGCAAGGTACAGAACGAAGAGGAGCGATTTAACCTCAACCGTCTAAATGGTTATATCTTATAAATATATTTTGCAGTAACTATCTCATCTTGCGGCCGCGATTCTAGAATTATATCGAGGGCATTCAGTAGTGAAGGTGTTATAACGACGTATACCATTCAAACTCTGAAGTTACCTCTCTCAAAAGGTAGTTGATTACGGGAATGCTAACAACTGAGTTCGCTCGATATTTGCGATATAGCTTTACACCATACACTATAAAAGTTGTTGAATTTATTCAAGACTCAACTTAAACATGATTTTAAATCATGGAGGAACGGACCAAAGAGTTTGAGCATCTTTCATCAGTACCGAAGCGCTCGTATTATTTAACTTACATACATTAGTCACTAGGTGGCACAAGACACTGTTCCTCAGATCAAATCTGAACGCATCAATTAATCACAGAACACCAATTACACTCTGGTGACACCACAACACATCATGTTCTTTCTACTCGATAACGATTTATTTTCCTTCAATAAATACTGAGAGAAAGATTCTGATCATGCTCAGCTAAAAGTGAAAGCAGTACACCAGAATATATTTTATTTGAAACCATGCATTAAACCCTCGAAACTATCGGGACTATTATGCATTAGCAATTTTCTGACAGTTTTCCAAGTTCATGTGAATAATAAAAAGCACGCCATTGAAATAGTGTCAAGGTGAGGCATTCTGATTCTTGCATCCATAATACTTTCAGTGTATTTGACCCATTGTTTCTTGTCTTCCTTGTATTAATTTCAGAATACTTAATCATAATTTTATATTATTGCTTGTTTTTAAGAAACTGAATTGGCTCTGAGCGTGATAAACTGTTCAGAGTTCTTGTGATTCCCCTTTAGTAACATCAGCATATATTTATTTTTAACAGGAAGGGGTTAACAGAACGATAACTTTGAAGCACATTTTCTCTGAAATGTCCCAGACATGTGAGAAGGAAATTTCGCTTTCCAGAATAGGACCAAACGAAGTTAGTATTGTCACATGGGAGAAGCATCAATCAGTTTCCCTTTCGGTAAGTTTTAAACATTAAACTTTAAACTGAAATTATCAGACACTACATACTGAAGTTCCATTTTGTTTGTTGATGTCAGTTTTTATTTTAACAATGACGCTGCATTTACATTACTTCTGGAGGAATAAAATAAACCTGTGAAAGATTTATTTTAAAATGGTAGCATGCTGACAATTGGCAGTACCTTAAAGCATTATGGAAAAATATGACATGTGAAACAATAAATAATAACAAATAATCTTTTCACCATTACTCCGTCCGATCATTTCAAGTATGTGCCTCACGAAATTTTCGAAACTTTATTGCATGAATGATTTAATATAATTTTCTATGAAACTTGAATCAACAGTTATTTTCTCAATTGAGTATTGGGTTAAAAACGTCACTTGTAGAATCATCAGTTTCTCCCCTTTACTTGGCCTTTTGGAAGTAAGGGGTTTACTTACCAATCATAGAAGTTTTCATCTCTGACCTCTTCTTTCAGCCAAAAGCTGGTGGCTGAATATGGATCTCTGGATTCGCAACATTACCTTGGCTTTCTTCTCCACAGAGGGTGTTCTGAGTTTCTCGGACTTCCAGACATGCAGCACCCACAACTTTTGGCTTTATGTTATAGTGATGAGGCTAGATAAATCTGTGGTCAAACGTAATCCCAAATTGTTGAGAGAATGATTCATACAGACAGGTTTTCATTTCTAAATTTAGCAGCCCTTTTGCGGAATTCACTCAAGAGTCAGTGAAATGAAGCATTCAATTCAATTCAATTCAATCGCTCGAGGTACTCAGTTTGTAGTTAATTACTTAGAACTGAACGGTGGATATGCTGTGCGTGAAATTCTACCACACTAACTCAGTGCTTTTCTGTGGCTCTCCATTTTTCGATGATTTGAACATTAAGGTCCTTAATCCCAAACCGATGAACTGTGTAGTCTGGAACTGCAACCGAAGAACACACAAGGGACACTAACGCGAATGGTCCCATACAAGACTCTGACCACACTGATATGGAATACTATTTTCCACATACCTTCTTTTTAATGAATCAAAGACTTGACACATCCCTTTCTGAAGAATTAGCATGTGCAGCAACAAGATATAGATTTCAGAAGTTCAAATACTGAGCTCATTAGCATTTCTTAAAGGCAATTACTTGTGCATAACTATTGACCATACCTGTATCACGCACACCCCAAGAGCAAATTCAACAACAAAATCAATTGTCAGCTCTTCAAACATATATAATTGAAAGGGATTCCAATTACTTGACTGCATTTTAACACTAAATGTCTTTATTCATTTGTTGCACAATGGTTACAACAACTCAGGATGAATTTTACAAACGGAGTCATTGAAGGAAACACGAAGCTTGAAAAAATATTCTGAAAGTATTTGTTCGATTAAGCGACGGGAACTTCACAGAAAACTGGAATAAAACTTCAATAATATTTGGAGTCATGGAGGAGTACAGCACGGGAAAAAAAAACCTTCAGTTCAACTTGTCCATGCCAAACAGATATCCTGAAGCAATCTCGTCTTACTTGCCAGAACTTGGCTCATATCTCTCTAAACCCTTTCTCTTCATATATCCATCCAGATGCCTTTAAAATGTTGCAATTGTACCAATCTCCACCACTTCCTCTGGCAGGTTATTCCATACAAGCATCACCCTCTGGCAAAGCAAGCATCAAAAGTTCCCCTTAGATCACTATTAAAGATTTCCCATCCCACTATAAACTTATGCCCTCTAGTTCTGGATTCCCCAAGCTAGGGGAAATATTTGTGTCTTATTATTATGCAAGCTCCCATGATATTATAAACTTTTGTTATGATTTTATGGACCTTAGCCTCCGACGCTCCATGGAAAGCAGCCCCAGCCTATTCAGTCAAATCCTCCAAAACTGGATACATCCTTGTCAACCTTTTCTGTAGCCATATTTATTATAGTCCAGCGCAATATGTTGACAATGTTTAACATTGCATTGATCGACAAATAATTTTGTTTATATGATAAAACATGAGCAACGTTCAAAGTAAAGATGCACATGAATTCTATCGTTGGATGCAAATGAATTTTACAGGCTTAGTAAGATGGCAGACGTTCTGATTGTTTGCTATTGTTCATGTAAATATCACTCTCAGAATAGCCTTATCTGCAACTCTCATGAAGCTATATTGTAAAGAAGATAGAGTACAAGTTTTAAGATACAAAGCAAACATTCATTTCTTTCATGGCTGAGGTGACACAAGGATCTTTCACTGTCCTGGAATTCACCCCTTTTAAAACAGTATCGCTTCTAACATTCCGGTATGAATCAAGTCACATTGTAACTCTGGTATATGGCAATTTCCAAAGGTTGCATCCAATTAATATAAAGGATAGAATTTCATATTTTATCTACAAGTAAATACATTATGCAAGTGGCAATGTAAGTTCTTTGTTACCTCATGTTTCTTGTAAAAGACAATGGCTCATTTCAAAATATTTGTCCAAGGGCCTCAGAATGTTTTATTTGATGTTCCTGATAGCTTCCCGGAGGATATCTCCGCATAATGCTAAAACATGGTTTGAAACATTTATCCAGTTTTGGCAGTTTCTCACCTGCCAGATATGGCAATCTTGAAACTATTTCTGTGTTGACACATTTGGCAAGGTCTTGAGACTGGCATTACATTTGGAAGGGAAAATACACAAAGTTAACTTTCTTCTCAATTGAAGATTTCCTGTTCTGAGTCATTGATGTAATTGTCAGCAACCTTTATCATCGACCATTTCTTCCATCTACAGAATACCTTGAACAGGGACTCGGTGATGATGCGAACTAAAATGCAAAGGAATGTTTACTTCCGTCTTTTAATTTTAGTTTTGGACTGTTCTATTATCTATCTATTTGGCTGAATTCGATTTTTTTTATCCAAGTGGAATGTCTGGATCTTGTATAAGTGAGGAATTCAAGATTAATGAGCTGTTTGACATTCTGAGCTTCTTAATTATGATTTAAAGACTGTGGTAGGAACGCTTCTCATGTTTATTTACTTGTAAATGCCTTGATCAATGTTAAAGGTTTGGATCAGAAACCCTGCCACTCTTGTAATATCCGGCCTAATCATACGAACAGACAATCATTTGTTCTGAGTTTATGTTAATTTATGTTTTGGAATTTCATCAGTTCATTGGTTTCTTGCATTTATGTGAAATTCTGCTTAACAGTAAACTTGAAGAAGGAGAATTGAATGTGCATGTTAGGAGAAGAAGTTAAGCAAGCAGTTCCAATCGCTTTTTTGAGATTTTATCTTTATAAAGTTCAGGTGCTGATAGTCGTGGCACTGGTCTATTGGCTTCAATGATGCACGTTCCCACACAAGCTGGAAGTAAATGTTTAGACGAGTGATGTCTCGTTCACTTATTGTAAGAAACATAGAATGAGAAGCCTATCGGAAATAGGCAAAGACTGTCTTGATCACACTGAATATCAAAAATCACAAATTAATAATATGAAAACTTGTCATGAAATGGGAATTTTTTTCTGATTAACTGTTCTTGACTCACGTGCATATTAACAAGCACACGCTGGCTCATTAGTTCGGGCAGCATGGTGGTTCAGTGGTTAGCACTGCTATCTCACAGCGCCAGGCACCTGGGTTCGATTCCAGCTTTAGGCGACTGCCTGTGTGTAGTCTGCATGTGCTCCACGTGTCTACGTGGGTTTCTTCCCGGTGCTTCGGGTTCCTCCCACAGTCCAACGATGTGCAGATCAGATGAATTGGCCATGCTAATTTGCCGATCGTGTTAGGAGCTTTAGTCAGGGTTAAATGCAGGGGAATGAGTCTGCGGTGGGTTACACTTCAAAGAGTCATTGTGGGCTTGTTGGGCCAAAGAGACTGTTTCCATACTGTAGGAAATCTAATCATATCATGACCAAATGCTTCTTGCCTTCCACGGAATTTTACAGGAGCATTTTGACAAGATGACTAACATCCGATTTCAGTATCATGCATCCGTCCCCAAGATTTATGAAACGCTTGAATAGACTGGTTCTTTCTGAAGCAGCATGTAACAGCATTGAACAGAACAAGTTAAACCCAAATGTAATCGACATTTATGTTTAGTGGATCCCTTATATATGAGAAAAGCCAATCCTTGTATTTAACAAAACTAATTTGTCTTAAAGAGATATTAAAGTTGTTTAAAGCAACTTCTTGGTTTTCTGCCCCTTTTCATTGGTAGTTACCCGAATTGTTTTCGATGCTCTTTGTTCTGTTTTACTTTGAAAAAAGACCAAACTTTAACTACTTTCAGCTGTCTTTCTCCTCGACGTACTTTGGCGATCTACAAATTGAACCAAAATAAGGGATATTAGAATGGAAGACGATATGTTTTCCTTTATTATGTTAAGGAATGTGGGCGCAAAGGAAATATAGTATTTAATGTCCCTTGTTGATTGCCCTGAGAGATGTGATCGACTTTTAACTGCAGTTCGAAATGGTTTCACAAAATGTTCAGTATGTTCTCAGCTGATACCAGACAGATATATTGCATCAAGTATGGGACAAAAACGACAATAGAAAATCCATCCCTGTGGAACCTGCATGACTTTGTATCTGACGGCTGTATCGAGATTGAAGAAACTGTTTCACAGATGAGTCAGAAATGAGCCTAACATTGCCGAATGCACGTAATCAAATGTCTCAAACACCTCCATCACCTTCTATCAGCTATTTATATCGTATTTTTCGGGCATATCCAGCAGAGTTTGTGACGCAGGTAATCAGTCAAGTATGAGTTTATCTCACAGTACAGAACATTGACTCTGGAGTTCATGAAGTCTCACGGCATTTTGCAAGGGATCCTCATCAATCAATTAAATCAGTACTCCTCGATGCTGACCACGAATTGACAAGAGAACTGGGGTGGCACGCAATGGAGTGACCAGCAAGAAGGAAAAATAAAATTGACCTCGTCCTCACGAAGTTGTCTGCTGCAAATGGACCTCGCCATGACATTATCGGTAAGAGAGACCAGTGCACAGGCATGTTATCATAGCACAAATCATTGTCATAGTGAGAATAACTGCACTGTATTGTGTACAGTTGTCATGCTAAACGAGATGGACTCGGAGCAGATCTCGAAAAACAAAACGGGGCATCAGTGCAGTGGCATATAGAAGTATCAGCAGAGACCTTTTCTCCAACAAACTTGTCACGTCATAGCTCGGCAGAGCCTATTTGCAACAACAGCAATGGAAGGGGTTCGACACTGGTTCAATGAAATATGCATGAAGGAAGGCGAGGTGCAGCACAGGAATGATTTTACTTTCCTACTTATTCATGCGACAGACCTTTCTTTCTAGTTAATAACAAATACTTAAGTATCTGTATCTTGGTGACTTATACCTGAGATGACTCCATCATGTGGCGACGTGCAAACAATTGTTTTCAGTTGAGAACATGTGATAGTAATGCTAATTCAGTTCAATTCAATGAAATTCTATTCAGGGATAATTAATTGGGTTTGATTTCGGAGACTGTCTGTATCGAGATTGTACATTATCCTTGTGGCTGTAGGTTCCCCAACAGTCCAAAGATGTGCAGGCTCATTGCGTTGCCAATATCACGATGTGTCCAACAGTGTCCACTGAACTGCATGCTAGGAGTGTTGGTTTGGGCAAATGCTCCATTGCTGGATTGCAACGATGTGGTAGACAGTGGAACCGTGTGCAGTGTGTGCAGACATGATGGGCCGAATGGTCTTTTTTGATCTGTCAGAATTCTGTTATTATATGAAGTGCCTCGTGCATGACCAATCTCGAAGGTCTCCAGATGATTCTTGATTTGCCTGGGTCAGTCAACTCGAGGGTTTAACACCATCCAGAGAAAACAGGTCATTTGATTGGCAGCAAATACACCACCATTTGCCATTTCTTTCATGGTACTCTATAAGAACAATGTGCAAACCGCACGACAGAAATTCAACAAGGCGCAAATTTTAACAGTAACTTAAAAGAGTAACTTCCGATCTGGTTCGACTTCCATGGAGAATGACAATGGCTTCAGTTGCACTTGCACATCACCAGCTGCAAGTTCCCTTCCACAGCAGTCATCATTGACACCGACAAATCAGTTATAATTCCTCTGATGTCACTGAGGGAAATTTCTGGAACGTGCTCCTGAAAGATATTGTGGTGTATCTTCACCAAAGGCACTGCAACAATTCAAAGAAGATGTTCACCACCACATTCTAAAGAGCAACCAGAGACGAGAAATAATTGCTCATTAGGTATCCTCAGTAACACTGGCCAATATGTCTTCTTCTAACTCGTAGATTTCTGGGTCATCCTGTACTGAGAGTCATAGAATCCTACAGCACGTAAACAGGCCCTTTGGTCCAAACTGTCTTATGCTGAGCGAAGGTTCCGTCCACAATTACACCATTTCTCTGCACTTGGCCCACACCTTTCGAATCCTTTCCTAAGCATGTATTTAAACATATGTATTTCAAATATTCATAACGTACCCGCATCCATCACTTCCATTGGCAGTTCATTCCATTAACGTTCCACTCTGTGTGTTAAAGAAAAAGTTATCTCTCTGGATCCCTTTCATAGTTTCCCCCCAATCTTAAACTGATACTGTCTCGTCCTCCATTCCACAATCCCGAGGAAATGACTGCGTGCATTCACCCTATCATGCCTCGCATGATCATATGCAACTCTATAACATCCCTCCTGAGTCTCCTTCGCTGTAAAGAAGAAAAGGCCTAGCTTGTCCAACCCTTCCTCTCGTTCAGACTCTTGAGTCCTTGAAACATCCTTGTAAATGTCTTCTGACCTCTTTCCTTCCGACAAAAAGTTTGTTCAAAATTGAACACAATACTCCAAGTGTGGCCTCACCAACGTCCTGCATATCTGCAACATAACTTCCTGAGTTCTATACTCAATGCCTTGACTGACGAATGTCAGTGTGCCAAAAGCCTTCTTCACTATCCGGTCTACCTGTGACTCCATTTTCACAGAACGGTGAACCTGAACTCCAAGATCCCTCTGTTCCACTACACTCCTTCAGGCCCTATCATTCACCATAACACTCCTTCCTTCTTTTGACTTTCTGAAATGCACGATCACAATTATCAAGGTTAAACTCCATTTCACGGCCGACCTTCCCAAATGATCAAGGTCGTGCTGCAATTTTTTATACCCTTCTTCTGTCCACACCTATTTCAGTGCCATCAGCAAACGTATTAATCATGTCTTGTACATTCTCATCCAAATCATGGATATCGATAAGGCACAGCAATGGGCTCGGTACCGAGCTCTGAGGCATTCCACTACTCACAGGCTTCCACTCCGTCAAGCATCCTGACAGTATTACCCTCTGCTTCCTACCATTAAGCCAGGTTTGCGTCGAAATTTTCCAACTTACCCTGTATTCCATGCGATCTAATCTGCCAGAGTAGCCTAACATATGGAAACGTATCAAATGCGAGATTGAAATCCATGTAGACTTAGATTACTTACAGTGTTGAAACAGGCCTTTTCGGCCGATCAATTCCACACCGACCCGCCGAAGCGCTACCTACCCATTCCCCTACATTTACCCCTTTACCTAACACTACAGGCAATTTAGCATGGCCAATTCACTTGACCTGCACATCTTTGGACTATGGGAGGAAACCGGAGCACCCGGAGGAAACCCATGCAGACACGGGGAGAATGTGCAAGCTCCACACAGTCAGTCGCCTGAGTCGGGAAAAGAACCCCTGTCTCTGGCGCTGTGAGGCAGCAGTGCTAGCCTATGTGCCACCGTGCCGCCCATCGTGTGCCATCGTAAGCCGCGTTGCCTTTGTCAACCTTCCTGTTCACTTCATCAAAGAACTCGATCATATTTGTGAGGCATGATCTCTCACGTGCAAAACCATGCTGACAGCTATTCAAATCCTGTGTTTCCTACGGCATGTGCATTTTATCTCTCCAAATCTTCTCAAGTAATTTACCCAACTCAGATGTTGAGCTTATTTTTACCCATCTCTTTGCATCTCATCTTCAATAATGGACCCAAATTCGCTACACTCCAGTCTTCACCCGTGGCTACCAATGACGCAAAAATATCAGTCAGGTTCACTGAAACTTCTTCTCGAGCTCCTTGCAATATTTTTGGATATATCTGGTCAGGACCAGGAGATTTATCTTCATGCATGCTAATATACACAAAAGCTTATCTACTGTGATAGAGACTGTCCCCAAGCCATCACGCCATACTCCCTAAGTTTCTAAGTCTTCACGTCTTCCTCCATGGTGATCACAGAGGAGAAATATTCATTGAGAACCTCGCTCATTCCTACACTTCTGCACATACATATCCACTTTGGTCCACGAAGAGTTCTATTCTCTCTAGGTGTTATTTTTCCTTTAATATACTTAAAGGACGTCCTCAAGATTTCGAGAAAGAATTGGTACTTCTGGTGATAAATTTTTTCACGTTGAAAGCAGAATACAACATAGGAGTGACAAAATGAAACTGGTGAAACTGGGTGGTGCAATAAAATTTCAACTTGCCATGCTTGAAAACACAGCTGTTAATTTTGTCATCCTGATACTGATTGACACGATATCCATAATAGTGTAAAAAATATATACCTATTGTGTTAGAACAGTCGGGTTCGGATCGTGTAACATAGATCAGAAATTTTATGTATATTTTGTGTTTCTCCCAATCAGAGAAATATTGTCTGTGTACATAGGTGACACATCCTATGCTTCCAAATCTCTCCCTTTCTAAACCAGCCACCAGGAAAGTTATATGCACACTTATTCAACAGCAGCCTTTCCCCCAATCACAGAGGGATGCTCCAGCATTAGCAGGTACGACATTTTATTAAGCCAACTCTTGTCTCCTTATTAAGAGAACCATCTGGGATGGACAGATAATACATCTCAGAAAGAAATGTTTGCCAAAATCATCGTGTTACCATGAGCATAAACGTTTTTACGTTCCATTGGACAGAGTGTGAGTTGCTGCCCGAATAATTCTCAGACACCTTTGCGTGACTGGACAGGTCAGGCATGTATTGCACAAATTTGGTTCCTGAGTGTGCATTCTCTGACATAATTACAGATGTGCACTTCCCTGAGTAAACAGATTATCTCATCTGTAATAAGATAACTCTTTGCATTCCTTCTTTACATTCTATAAATCAAAGTATTGGAGACTTTTAACCAACAAAATCATATGCAAAATCTGACACTTGCAATAACGGATTGTCGCTGAGACCATTTATGCAAAGATTTGCTATCCTCTCCACTCACAACGCTGAGCTTTCTGGACGATCCTCCTGGACTGCAGCTTGCCAATCAATCCATAAACCTGTGCCAGAGCTTCCATCTTGACATCGTGGCTTTCATCTTGACATCGTGCATACGAAGTATTAGCAGTAGAGATTAAACAAAGATCTTGTGTCACCCATGAGATGAGCATGAAACTCAACGATTGTGACAACGATTGGATGAGCAGACGCATTAAAAACATGGAGACTCGTAGAATCTTTTATTGTTGTTGACGTTACTGCCATTGACTGCCATAAATCAGCCAGTGGAAAAGTGGGATGCAGAAGAGACCAGTATTACAGGACAACAAGAATGTCTTCCAAATTAGATTAAATTCTTTGCAGTGTGCAAACCGACCCTTCGGCCCAACATGCCCACACCGCCCCTCCGAACAGTAACCCACCCAAACTCACTCCCCTACATTTAAGCCGAACTAATGCACCTAACACTGTGGGCAATGCAGCATGGCCAATTCATCTGACCTGCACATCTTTGGATTGTGGGTGGAAACCAGAGCACGCAAAGGAAAGCCAAGCAGACACAGGGAGAATGTGCAAACTCCACACAGACAGTTGACCGAGGGGGGGTGCTGTGAGGCAACAGTGCTAACCACGGAATCACAGTGCCACCCAATTCCGTTTCGTTCACAAAATGGAGACATCAGCACTTTTCGCCAAACTCTAATTGCTCATGCGGCAATCCTAGAGCAACTTTAGAAAATGCCTGTGCAGTTTGTATGAGGCCTCGGAGATTTTGTATAATGAAGTGGGTTCTTAATGAACCAGTGTTTTTTTTAAGGTATGGTCCCATGGTCGCGATTGCTAAGAGCAATTCCAGATTAGTTAATGAACCTTCAATTCCAGCAGCAACATTGGTGAGATATCAACTGAGTTCACCAACATGGATTAATAGTCCAATCACGTTCTCATTCTACCACGTCAGTGTACATTTTGATGCCTGTAAATATGGAAGCACGACAAATGATGTCGAAGGACGAAAATTGAGGAAATATTTTGTATGTTCAAGATGAGTGGAGTTATTCCAGGAGACAGATTCAGTCGTCAAATCGACATGTAACAAAGGAAATAATAACATTTTCAGCAACTCGTGAGCAAAGGAAAGTTGAGAGTCGAGTGAAATTTCAAAGTGGAAAGAAACCAGTCGTTGTAGTGGAGTCAATAATGTTGGAGAAAGCTCGGTTTCCATTGGGATACTGATACTCTGAACCCTGGTTTTGCATTGGACGATGGCCAATGAGAAGAGTGGATCAGGGAATTCTGAAACTAATGTTTTGTCAGGAACAGAAGACATTGGTTTTGGTGCTGTCTGTCCTGTTTAGTTGTTGGAGCTTCTGCTCGTCCACTCATAGCTATCATACAAGTATTTTTCAGAGAGAAGCCACCGATTCAAACTAAAAGCCGTTCAGGCAGAGCCAAGGGCCATCAACACACGTGTGAAATCTTGATTTGTAGATCACCTTGGAGCAAATGATTAAAACAACAGTAAAGGACGTAAAACGTAGGGCACCAGTCGTATTGCACTGCTCACATATCACACTGGATAGTATGCATATTTGAATCAAGTGTAAAATAATCTTTGCAAGATACGGGTGTGGAAGTCTTCAGATTTTGTTTCAGATTTTATTTGTAATTATCAAAGCCACTTCAACAATTCTGTCGTGCTCTACTTATGCCAGTAAACCATGCATGAGATTTTCAGAATATGCACATCAGACACAGTTGCTCAGATTTTGGCATAAAAGGTTAAATACATCTCCAGGAAACTATACTGTAGGCAGCTCAGATGATGAACAGGACTTGAAACTTAAATTAGAACATATCAAACATTAACTAACGTTGGTTTTGCCATCGGAAGTATTTTGAATTTTAATTAATTTGCAGTTGAAGGCTTTGTCCCATGAAAGAGGAGTAGCTGGTTCCCCTGCATCGCGCTGCTGCAGTGAGTCTTAGTCTACTAGTATTGGAATTAGAACATTTTCTCTATTGCGTCCCACTGGGCAGTAGTACCCTGGATCTGAAAGTGTGTCATTAGCCGTCCAGCCGACGTAAATTTCTGCAGGATTAGAGCAGGACAGCCGTCTTCTCTGCGATAATCTCGGCGGTGGATAAGATCAGGATGTAAAATTCAAAAGGACGCATTTCGTCAGCTGTCAAAAGGACAATGCTTTGCTGAGTCCGTTGTTTGTACAGATTTCACAATTTTTGTTGTTTCTCATAGTATACGTATGGAGGTGTAGAATGATCTTCTACCTCAAAGACTTACACACAACTCCAATTGTTCATCGATGAAACTCATGCTTAATTTTGGTAGCTTTACCTCCTTCTCGTGTTCAATTACCAGAAGGTCGAGTCGATCAGCTGAAAAAAAAAACACAGGAACTGATGGGATGCAATCATTTGTAGCATATTCAGATTAGTATTTACAGAATGAGCAAGGTCAAAATTATAATATTGCACATTCCTATTTATATGGGCAATTTATGTGGAGAGTTAATGATTTGTTATAACAGTAGCTCATTTAACTTGCCACTGAACCCCAACTAACCTGCAAATTCTTTGACGCTATGGGCAAATGACATGGTTAATTCACCCAACCTGCAAATCTCTGGACTGTGCGAGGAAATCTATGTCGACATGAGGAGAACGTGCAAATTGCAAGCAGATACTCACCCGAGGAATAGGAACTAATTTCCTGATACTGTGAGGCAACGGTGCTCACTACTGAACTACTGAGTCCCCGTGCTATGAGTGTCAGGTGAAATATTTGAGGTCACACTGCACCGGGGACCCGAGTTGGATTCCTGGCTCAGACGAGCGTCTGTTTGGAGTTTGTAAGCCTCCCGGTGTCTATGAGCATTTCCATGCTATCTAAAAATCCGCACGTTAGGCAGATTGGCCATGCAGAAAACTTTCGTGTCATGTGCAGGTTAGATTGGTTAGAAATACTTAAAAGAAAAATACTGTTTGGTGTCAGGTTATGGGTGGATTTGGATGGAATGTTCTCCAGGTTTGTGCAGACTCAATGGGATCAATGGTTAGCAATGCTATCTCACAGCACCAGGGAACTGGTTTTGATTCCAGATTGGGTGACAAACTGTGTGGAGTTTCTGCGTTGTAGTATGTCTGCGTGAATTTCCTCCAGTGCTCTGACCCAAGAGAAATGTTTGGCTGATATTGGTATTTCATAGTTTTTCCCAATCTGCTACCATTTCTTGATGCTTGCTCACAGTGATGCATTTACTTCCATTCCACTGAGGATTTCTCGTTGCCACTTACTCTTACTCTTCCGTTCTCTTACTCCTATCTACTTGGAAGAACGTAGTTATGTCATCTAAGTCGCTGCAGATAATTTCACACACAATGGTCACTGTCTGTTTTGGCCAAATCTTTTTAATGAAATTGTACATTGTGTTGACAGAAATGTCCGTCTCTTTGCAAACACCTAAAAATAATCAGGAATACTTATGAGTTACAATAGTTCCAAGATGTGTAGAAACGTTATGGATATTATTGCGAGTTTTCTGTCGTGATATCTGGTTATGTAATTCTCCCTATCTTGAATGAAGTGGTGTAACATTTTCAGCAATGTATTTGGTGATCTTTCTGCCAATTTGGAGTTTCTGGAATAAAATGTAAAGTGACAGTTTCCATGCTGATGTTGCAAATGTTCATTGATTAAACTAACTGTAATTGTTCAGTTTTTGGCTTTATGGCTTATGTGAGCTCGATCAAGTGCGAATTCTTTAAATTGACTGAAAGTTTCACCCATTCCAGTAACGAAATGAAGCTGTCTGAACCAACCAATCCAAAAAAGTGAATACACAGCATCACATCTGTAGATTTCGTGCATCCTTCGGCACATGTTTTTTATCTCATTGCAACAGTGAGACATGTTTGGAAATGTACCGTAGGAACTCTTCTGTTACTTGGTTCTCAGGAGAAAAAAGGCTGTCAAAACAATTAAAATGCATCCAACATGTTTTAAAGTGAGGATCACGAGGAAATATTTATTATTAGGGACACAAACTTTATTTAATTACGATGGATATTCAGAGTGCTAATCTTAACGCCAAGAAGATCAGATGGAGCAACAGAGGTAGATTATTAGCTCTTCCAGTCTGCTCCGTTTATTCAATGTAGCCATTGTTGATTCTCAACTGCATTTTCTTGCCATTTTCCATTCCATTACTGATCGAAACGTCTATCAATTCCAAATACCTGACATCACAAGATTCATTACAAATTAAATTTCAACCTCTGTCTTCTCTTCTCCCTGTCCTCGGCTCCTGTAGTGTGAACGCTTCATACCACGTTAAAAATATTTCACCAGATTCTTCCAATAATCTCCGATTTGTAAACCATATTTGAATGCCCATACACTCCCTGTTGCATCCACATCACTTGTTGTTTATTTCCTTCATCGACTACGCGATTCTTGTCGAGATTAACTTCAACTTTGAAATGTTATTGATGGTGCTTAATCACCTTCAAAGCTGCCCCATTATTGTTTTTCTATGGAAATTTCGCCAACTTCTTCTCGAAAATCACAAATCTGCATTCCTTGGATTTCAGACTATTGCATCTTTGATATCTCAGAACTGGTGACAGATGTGTCTGAAAATATATTTTGGCTTCACACTCGAATTAATATCTGCGAGACTGTGATCTTATTTCCAAATAGGCCTGAAGGATTTAAACACATTCCTTGCAATTATAAGTGGGTGAGCGAAAGGTAACGAATGGAACAAAATGGGAATTCTTAATTTATAAATAAAATAAACTGTTCTTGAACTGGGCAAAGAAAATTTGCTTGAGAGTTCAGGAGCAGATTCTGTGTTGTTAAAATAGATTATCGAGGAGACACTACATTGCTGGCTGTATCCAAAACCAAACAATAACCATGGAGGAAAGAATGGAGCAAATTTGTTTTAACTTACAAAAGTAAGACTCAGAAGTATATGGTTCCTACTCTTCCCATACTTTCTTTCTCATTAGCTCTCTCTCTCTTTCGTTCTCTCTCTCGCTCTCCTTCTCGCTCACACTGTCTCTTTTGCACACCAGCGCCGTTTTTCCTTTCGATCTCCAGTTTTCACTGTTTCCCCCTGCCTCTCTCCACCTTTTTCTCATTGCTTGCCATCCTTTAAACCATACCTAGACTTTTCACCCACCCTCTCAGTACCCATCCACGATCAATAGCCTCTCGCTCTGTCAGTCTATCGCTTTCTCCCTCATGCCCTTTCCGTATTAAACAAACACACTATTTTAGAGCTGACAGTACATTCCGTCCAAATATCTATGTGTGGTATGTATTGCAATGTGGCAGCGGGATGTGCTCGTGAATAGAATGTTTTTTCAGCTCATACAGGATTTCACACGCACACCAGCTCGCCACTTCTTTTAATTTGGAAGAAACACATTAAATGCAAACGAGCTTACAGGCCTCCTCCGGAATATTCAGGACCCCCTCCCACCCTGCCCCACCATTGCCAAAAAAATTGTAAAGAATGAGGGCTCTTGTTGTGGAGTGCCAGTGTTCATGCCTTTGAATCGGGAGGCTCAGAGGCCAAGTCCAATTTGCTCAAGGGGCTTGTCATAATATCTGTGTACAGTTCAATGAGGAAATGCCTACAACAATGTGAAGAGGTATCTCGAAACCAGCAGATCCGAGTTGAAGTTCCACCCGCTCCAGAGGAGCAGATTAGCATCTTTGAATAGCTTGAGTGAATAAGTTGAAATGAATGTGTGAAGTGTCTTGCGGCACAAAAGCTGTGGGTTCAAATAGATTCAATTCCTCGTTTCAAATTCCACCTGCTGGTGTTTAATCATATCTCTGTAGATTTAAATTAACGTTGGTACCTCTGAACCAGAATGCTCGGGTGTAAAAAATAATTCTTTTGGATGTGGGCAATAGCATAACTGAACAGGTTGATTCGAAAACATAGAAAAAAGATATTTAGAGCCCTTGCAGTACAGTGATAGTGGGAGAAAGTGAGGATGGCAGATGCTGGAGAGAAAAGCCGAAAAGTGTGTTGCTGGAAAAGCGCAGCAGTTCAGACAGCATCCAAGGAACAGGAGAATCGACATTTCGGGCATAAGCCCGAAAACGTTTTCGAAATAACCCCAGGATTCCTGAAGAAGGGCTTATGCCCGAAAAGTCGATTCGCCTGCTCCAAGGATGCTGCCTGACCGGATGCACTTTTCCAGCAACGCATTTTTTGGTACAATGGCAATGTCCCTATCTCTGGGCTGTTGAGGCCTGAGTTCAGCCCTGTCTGCTCCAGAGTTGTGTGATATCATCTCTGAAACTAAGCAGATAAAACAATGCAAAGCGGTATTGCTAGAGGGGAAAAAAACTGTTCAGTTGTCTCAAAGAGCACTTTCAGTTGGGAATGGTACTAATTGTGATGACTCTGCGGGCTGCAGTGCTCATTTACCGGCCTTGAGCGTTGTCAATGACCTTTTTATTAACGACAGTCTGTTTGAGGATCCGAGATTCATGCTGGGATATTTACTGTTCGAAATGCGTTAATGATTGAATGTGAACAAAGAAGCACTAATTGGCATGTTTTTGGATGACTCGACAATTGCTGATGTCGTTGGTGGTGAGCATAACTGTCTCAGAGCAGAGTCTAATATTGATAATCTGGGAAATTGGGTAGAACAGTTACAGATGAAATTTAATTCAGTGTAATGGGACGTGATGCATTTTGGTAGATTGAAAAATGATAAGACAATTATCACAAATCATGCAACCCGAGGTAATACTGAGGAACACAGGGAGCTTGGTATATACGTCTATAGATCACTAAAGTTGCATGGACATTTGCAGTGGTAAACAAGGCATATGGGACGCGTGCCTTCAAAGGCCAAGGCGTAGAACAATAGGAGAAAGTAAGTCTTGTTACAGCTTTAGAAGTGAAATTTGTTCGATCAGAAATAGAATATTGTGTTCAGTTCTGGTTGGCACACAGCAAAAAGGATCTCAAAACAGTTGACAGGAGGTGGACGAGATTCACCAGAATGTTAGTTGGCAGGAAAGTCATGAGGAGAGACTGGACAGGCACGGCTTGTCTGCGGGAGAGCAATTTGATGGCACTCTGAGGCAGAAGTGCTAACCACTGAGCCACCGTGCTGCCCCAACATGTGAAATTGTAAGAGTTTATTTTCTCTATGGTTCGCATACTTAACACCATATGGCATGAATGCAAAATTATGAGGAAGCGCCTTGAAGTTGTTCTGAGATAAATGTCTTCTACCCAGAGGGTGTCGGAGTATGTAATATTTGCCTGAGAGGGAGGTGGATGCAGTCTCATAACATTTAAGAAGCATCTTGATGAGTAATTATCATTCCAAGGCACAGAAGGCTGTGCAACAAGTGCAGTTCAAAGGGATTAGTGCAGTTTGGTGTTTGTCTAGTCTCAGCACTAACCATTTTATTATTTTAAAGGTAAATATAACGCGTTGCATTCCAGAGGCAATTCGGTAGGTAGACCTACCAAAATTAAAATACAACACAAACTTTATTCATTCACTGTCGTTGAAATGCAACAAAATAAAGACGGAATTGCTTTATAACAGAACAATAGCAAACTTAACAGAATAATAAATATAGTAAGCATTGCCAATTGATTTTTTCATTATACTGACGTCTTTGGTGATTACGCAGAAACATGACAAGAGATTCGCTGTGCATTGTTTTCTGAATGGCAATGCATCGGCCAATCACGGTTGAATTGCCAAGCAGTCAGCACACTTTTCACACCAATACATGAGCAGTCTATGGCTGTTGGGATCAGACACTACATAAAAGATATTCATTGTGTCGGCATATTTAACTAATCTATCTTCTTGCTGGATAGTACAAGAATAAGCTAGCAGTAGTTTTAACTATACATCGGCCATTCTGGAGTGAAATTGGAAACAGTTATGACACACACTGTGCTATTAACTCTCAAAAGCTAATGGTTACTGGCACGTTAAGCTTTCCCAATGAGGTAGATAGATATGTGTTAACAACGGTGTCAACGTTTTTAAACTTTTCTGCCAGGCATTATTTGCGATCTAAATGTACAGAATTACTGTCAATGCAATCTGATATGCCTCCTCCTGTTCCTCAGACATGCAATAGCTAGCGTTACTTTTGATTAGTGGTGCTGGAAGAGCACAGCAGTTCAGGCAGCATCCGAGGAGATTTTGCTGCTCCTCGGATGCTTCCTGAGCAGCTGTGCTCTTCAAGCACCATTAATCCAGAATCTGGTTTCCAGCATCTGCAGTCATTGTTTTTACCTAATAGCTAGCGTTAGTCTCTAGGTGGAGTAAAATGCAGTGACATAAACCCATTCTCCTTTACAGAAGTGCACCACGACAACAAAGTATAAACTGATTTCTGATCATGTTGCACAGTGTAACTTTCTGTCGAAATTCCATTAAATGCGGCTTTCTTTCAAAGTAAGGAAAGGTCGTGGCTGTGGGTTATCTACTGAGATTTTAAAAAACTGAACAATTTCAACTGAGTTGCACTTTTGTATTACTCAATTGAAATCGCTAGTTTGACTGTGATAACTGGGGGAAGAAATCGTAGATGGCAAATTTGCTGACAGATTTTCGTCTGTCATCTATAATTAATGAAGTGCAGTTTGGTGAAACTGGGCAAAGATTCTCATAATCTGACCATCACACCAATCAGGGACATCGTATGGAAGATTCAACTTCATTGTTTCTTGAATTTATTTGCATTGTTTTCATGCTATTGAAATTAATGTTACCCATTCGGTTGTTTTGCACGTGTATTACTGGGCTATGTAAGGTGTTAACATCACTTCTCTGAAGCCCAATATTATGTCACTTATGCCCATTTTCCGCTAAAATATGGTAGGCAGTAAAGCCAATTCATGTGTAATGTTGACGTTTTTGTTTGCATGAAGTATAATGGACGATCACTTTGACCTGTTCCAATAAAGTTGATGATGCTTGAATGAATACATCACCAATAACTATTGAAAATCATTGACTCAAATTTGATTTGGTAGGCTGATACCACTTCAATCTCTTAATGTTTCGATACAAGAGCTGTTGAACCATTTCCAATGCTCAGGAAATGCATGAAATGAAGATATTGTTGCAAACGTTATTATGTTGGAAACAGCTGACATGAGGCCTGCCTTGAAACCAGACTTAAGGCAGTAAGGAATTTCATTAAGAATGAGCTACTTAATACTGTCAAGAAATCTTTGGACTCTCAGCTTTCTGATCATGGCAAGATATGCCACCGAAAATTCACGATTTGTCTAAGGCAACTGAAGACTGACAATGTGGCTAATTGCAGTAACACTGTGGGGTGAAATCTCATACGATTGTTCACAAGACATTGTAAAAACACTTTTAAATATCATCTCGGGAGCATTGCTTTCTCAGTCAGGCCAAATTTATTGATCAGAATTTTCAGCTTTGGGAAGGCAGGAATTACCCACTGCAGAATATACAATCTCTGTGTTCTCCCATTGATAAACACAATCGCACTCATACAATGTAAAATAATTCATTAAACACAATGCATAATATTCAGTCGAACGTGTGGTGTTGGAAAATGACTGTAGGTCAGGCAGCAGCTGAGAAGCAGGAGGATTAAGGTTTCGGGCAAACGCTCTTCAACAGTTTTTGGGCTGTGAGCCGATGGGGTGGAGAGATAGATGGGAGGGAGATGGGCTGGGCGAACTGTAGCTGAGAGTGTGATAGATAGACGAACATGGGGGTAATGGTGATCGGTCAGAGAGGAGGGCAGACAGGTCAGACCAGTTAAAGGTAAAAATTATGACTGCAGATGCTGGAAACCAGATTCTGGATTAGTGGTGCTGGAAGAGCACAGCAGTTCAGGCAGCATTCAAGGAGCTTCTAAATCGACGTTTCGGGCAAAAACCCTTCATCAAGAATAAAGGCAGTGAGCCTGAAGCGTGGAGAGATAAGCTATAGGAGGGTGGGGGTGGGGAGAAAGTAGCATAGAGTACAATGGGTGAGTGGGGGAGGGGATGGTCAAGGAGGAGAGGGTGGAGTGGATAGGTGGAAAAGAAGATAGGCAGGTAGGACAAGTCCGGACAAGTTATGGGAACAGTTACTGAGCTGGAAATTTAGAACTAGGGTGAGGTGGGGGAAGGGGAAATGAGGAAACTGTTGAAGTCCACATTGATGCCCTGGGGTTGAAGTGTTCCAAGCCGGAAGATGCGACGTTCTTCCTCCAGGCTGGTGGTGAGGGAACGGCGGTGAAGGAGGTCCAGGACCTCCATGTGCTCGGCAGAGTCGGAGGGGGAGTTGAAATGTTGGGCCATAGGGTGGTGTGGTTGATTGGTGCGGGTGTCCCGGAGATGTTCCCTAAAGCACTCTGCTAGGAGGCGCACAGTCTCCCCAATGGAGAGGAGACCGCATTTGGAGCAATGGATACAATAAATCAGACCAGACCAGACCAGTTATGAGCGTACTGCTGATTTGGAAGTTTGCAACAGTGTTAAGGTGGGGGAGGGGAAATGAGGAAACTGGTAAAATCCACATTGATGCCGTGTGGTGTGTAGGGTCCCAAGACAGAAGATGAGGCGTTCTTCCTCCATGCGTCGGGTGGTTAAGGAGTGGCGATGGACGAGGCGCAGGTCCTGAATGTCCTTGATGGAGTGGGAGGGGGAGTTGATGTGTTCAGCCGTGGGGCGGTGGTGTTGGTTGCTTGTGGTGTCCTGGAGATGTTATCTGAAGTGCTCTGCAAGTAGGCCTCCTGTCTTTCCAATGTCACCGAGACAAAATCGTGAGCAAGGACAGAGTAAACAACATGTGTAGAAATGCAGGTAAAACTCTTATGGATGTGGAAGGCTCCTTTGGAGCGTTGGACGGAGGTGAGGTGGTAGGTGTGGGTGCAAGTTTTGAATTCCTGCGTTGGCACGGGAAGGTGCTGGGAGAGGAAGGTGTGTTGAAGGGGGCATGGAATTGACAAGGGAGTTGCAGAGGGAACAGTCTTTCTGGAAAGTGGATGGGGTGGGGAGGGATATTTATCTCTGTTGGTGGGGTTCATTTGTTCGTGATGGAAATGCAGGAGAATGATGAGATGTATACAGAGATTGGTGGGGTTGAACGTGAGGACCGGGGAGTATCTGTCTTTGTTGCAGTTGGAGGGGTGGGGTAGTCGGGAGGTCCGAGAAATGGATAAGATGCGTTGGAGGGCATCCTCAACCACATGGAAGGGAAAGTTGTTGTCTTCAAAAACGGAGGCCTTCTGGTTTGTTCTGTGGTGGAACTGGTTCTCCTGAGAGCAGATGCAGCAGAGGCGGAGCAAGTGGGAATAAGTGTTAGGGATTTTCCAGCAGGCAAAGTGGGAGGTGGTTTAGTCCAGGAAGCAGTGGGAGTCGATAGGTTTGTAGGTGATGTCAGTGTTGAGTCAGTCACCGTGAATGGAGATGCAAATGTCCTGCAAGTGGGGTGGGGCGTCGGAGATGATGCAGGTGAAATTCAGGTCAGGGTGAAATGTGTCAGTGGAGTTGACAAACTGTTCAACCTCGTCGTGGGGGCTCGAGGTGGTGCTGATACACTCATCAATGTAGCGGAGAAAAAGTTGGCAAATGGAACCAGTGAAACTGTGGAACATAACCGACAAAGAGACAAGCATTGCTGTGGCCCATGCGGGTGCCCCTTTGTCTGGAGAAAGTTGGAGGATTCAAAGAAGAAATTATTCATGGTGAGAGTCAGTTCAGCCAAATCAATGAGAGTGTTCGTGGAAGGCTACTAGTGGAGGTACCTGTACAGGAAGAAACTGAGGGCTTGGAGGCCTTCATCATGGCAGATGGAGTTCCATTCTCCCTATGGACGACCATGGTGAAAATGAGGCTTCGGGGACCAGAGAAGTGAAAGTCTTGGAAGAGTTGGAGGGCATGGATGGTGTCCGAATGTATGTGGGGAGTTCCTGGACCAGAGGAACAGGACAGTAAGTAGGTATGTGGAGATCAGTTCAGTTGGATAGGAGCAAACTGAGATGATCGGGCAGCCAGGGTAGTCAGGTTTATGGATCTTGGGTAGTAATTTCCAGTGCCAAGGTATCAGGATCTGCTGATTAGTATTCAATAATTGATTCATTCATTACTGAATAGCGTTTTTGAGTCAGTACAGATAGATGTAATTCTGACTGTCTTTCAGGAAGAATTTAGAACTGAAAACTAGATTCCATTGATGACTCATATCTGTGGCAGTAATTCAATGACGTTTTATTCCTCATCTTTGTTGCATGATAATTATCAAACCTCGTTGCTCTACTCTGCATACATGCAAGGACATACATTGCAAGGGATCAAACAGTGCCTGCCAATACTCCTTCAATTCAGCTAACATCCTGACATACTCTGCAGTCGCCTATGTAACAGAGATTGTAGCAGATGAAAACGTCTGATCTCGCAAGGAGAGTTTGCAGATGGGCAATAAGGTTTGAGAGTGTCAATGCTTCCTACTTTACAGGACTGAGTTTCAATTCAATCTGACGATTGTTACGGCCAGCAAACTGAAAGTAAATGAATAAAGCTCTGCACAGCGGTTGCTAAATTAAAAACTGATTTTATTTGCAAAAGGAAAATCATTTATGAGGCGAAAATCTGTGAATACTGACGTTATCAGTGGAACGAACTGAATAACATTACATTTTGAAAACATGTTAGATTGAAGGTCAGGATTTCAACAACATAGAAATGATTGGCAATATGGAGTAGATAATAGCAAGTACATTTCACACCACTGCCTTGACAGAATAGGAAGGCAATAACTAAATTATATTACAACAGTGGAAAGGCAATAACTAAATTATATTACAACAGTGATATCTATTGTTGGCAGCATTACATTTCTGCAGTTTGCATAAATGAGTGCAAGTTTCATCTGTTTCTGACACTTCATTTATTTTGAAAATCATAAGAATTGCAGGCTTGTCAATAAAAGTAACTCAAAGGCTTGAAAACACATGTGGGAATAGAGTGAAGGTACTGAGAAAGCAAAAGAGCTTACAAGGCTTTGAATGGCTCATGAATTTCAAGAATGAATATCTGATCCACTCAAAAGAAAATGTATTCTCTTACATTTAATCACTTCCATTGCAACTTGGAAGGTTTGCAGCAAAATAAACAGCACAGAAATCAGCTAATTTTTAACTGTGATGTTACACAGTATCTGGTGCCAATTAGACTTCTTTTGTTTTTGTTCGTACAGAGAGACAATGAATCATTTGAACTCTGTTTGAAAATAGCCCTTCATGAAATTGCTTTAGTGCACCTATTGTCTCATAACAACAATGTTTCTGGGAATTCGTAACCATTGTTTGAAATAGGCAATTATATTGGAACACATTTCCACATATGTGGTATTACGGATAGTAATGGCAGTGTCCATTGACTTTCTACGAGAATGTGAAATCCTGCGACTTTTTCAAGGTCTAAACAAATTGTATGCGACACTCAAGAATTTTTACTAAGTGTTCGCTGGGCTCTGTATCTCGAAATATCCTGAAGATATTCTCAATCGTTCCAGCTCAATGCTCAAACTCAGCATTGATAGCCTTATCACTTCGCAAATAAAAATGCTGAACAGAGGAAATCTCGGCTCTCACTGTCAGATAATTAATAACAACAGTGGGGAGAAAAATACTCATACTTGTAGATGCGTTTCCAATTCTTGGAAAATACATTTTCTATGTCTTCTATCGTAATGACTCGACATTCTGTCAAATTAATAGGCTTTTATCTATCTCATGCTCTTGGGTAAGAATTCTATACATGATTGCGTGCCTGTTTGGAAGGTTTCTCTGGTTACCTTTCTCAAAGATGTATTGAACACATCTCTAGCAGGTGAGTAACATAGGATACACTTCATTTTTTTCAAATGTTGCCGACAATTGGCAACTTTCAACGATTCGTCTTCAGCTTATTTAAATGAGGAAGAGTGATTTGCTCAGCTTGTGGCAGTTTCATTAAATTTGTTTAACACCAACACTTCAAAAAGAAAGGGTGAAGATAAACGTTATGGACCAACAATATGCAAATAGTTCTCATTCCTGAGTTGAGATCACATTAAAATACACGTTGAAGTGATACCGTGGAAGGGCCATTTTGATTGAGAGCAAAAATCAATTCAATGCCATTTCTAATCAGCATCTGATGGAGCTTCATACACAAGCTTTCAATGAAGTCAGAAGTAATTGTTTTCATCAGTGATGGTCAGTTCACCTGCAGAGAGCAAAAGTCCAATAATTACGAGAAGAAAATCTATAAAAACGTTTAATATTCTGAAGCATACACAAGAGGCAAATCGCAGACTATCATTATGAAATCGAGTGGTTTGTTTTGTGATCTGGAAAGGATTGACAAAACTCCATGACCAGGTAACCTCAACTCTGGTTAGACGTTTCTTCAAGTATGCAACGTACTAAGAGAAATTTGGACTTGGAAGAAAAATAAATGAAGCATAGATTCATGTTTTGTAGAGGAGATTAAGTTCAGTAGCATAGCGAATACGAGGAAATAAAGGCAGATCACGGCCCGCGTGGGAAAATGTAAGAAAAAAGCAAGATACTACGGATGCTGGAATCTGAAACCAAAAAAGAGAAAATGCTGGAAAATCCCGGCAAGTCTGGCAGCATCTGTAAGGAGAGAAAAGAGCTGACGTTTCGAGTATAACTGACCCCTTCTCAAAGCAAAAAAAAAGGGAGTAATAGAGAGGTATTTATAATATTTACACTGTCATTATCACCTATTTGTTGCTACCTTTTCTTCTGGACGCAATCAGGTCCCGGACCTTCCCGTGGCTTGCCATTTCAATACACAATCCTGCTCCCATGCCCACATGTCTGTCCTTGGCCTGCTGCAATGTTCCAGTGAAGCTCAACACAAACTGGAGGAACAACAGCTCATCTTCCAACTCGGCATGTTACAGCCTGCCGATCTCAACATTGAATTCAACAACATTCAACATCTCGACCCCTCTGTTTTCATTTTGCTCCATAATTTCATTTCATTTATTTTATTTCTTTTTTTCTATTTTTTCACTGTTCTGTACCTATTATTGCTTGATTGTCTCTCTTTCTCTCGCTCCCCACTCTCTCATCATCTTTTTCCTCTCTTCTTCCCCCTTTGCTACCCTTCCGCCCTGTTTTCCATTTTGCCTCTGCTTCTCTGATTCCCCCCCACGCCCCCTCCCCCCCGCCTCCCCACCCCATCCCTCACATATTTTGCCACATAGTTCTGACTTCAGCCTTGGTCATTCACAGCTCCTAATCTCCCTATAATCTCTCTCTGTACTGTCATTATCACCTCTTTATTGCTACCTTTGCTTCTGGAGCCACGACTCACCTTCTCTCAGAATAGTATAAATACCTCCCTATTTCTCCCTTTTTTTTAGCTTTGACAAAGGGTCATTTAGACCCGAAACGTCTGCTCTTTTCTCTCCTCACAGATGCTGCCAAATTTGCTGATATTTTCAAGCATTTTCTCTCTTTTGGGCAAATGTAAGGTCGTTTACAGTTGGCGAAGACAGTTCAAATTTTATTACAAAACATCAGCAAATTCTGAGTTCCTGTTTATAAATTAATTGAATTGATTTTCACTCGACGCCATCATCCTGCTTGCAACTTAGAATGGCCTCACTGAAAACCGAGCTTGCAGTTGACAAAGCGATCGCTAGTGCAGTAATGCTGGGGCAATTATGTGTTTCAGAGGCCAGTTAAGGACAAAATGTAAAAGTGCACTCTGCAGCATATATCGGCAAACTGCTGAGAATCAAGTTAGAGTGGGAAATTGCAGTATTCAATGCTCTAGCAAAGCTGAAAGAATGAACTGACGACACCATATGTCTGTGTGTATTATTTAAGCACAAGAGATTAAAACATAAAATTATAATAAGGCCCTTGACTACTCCTTGAAAATCCCAAAACAAAATCTATGAATCTTCTTCACTATTTCAATCGGGTGCCCCGTGAAATGAGGCTTTCACCTGTTTGCAAAGCAACCAATTGTCATGCAGGATTTTTTTCTCTCAGACAAAGCATTTTCATTAATCAAAAAGCTAAAGTTCTGTGGATACTGGAAATCAAAAACAAATTTTGAAATTGATGGAAAACCTCCGGCAGCATCTGTACAGTGAAACCAGATTTAATGCTGCAGGTCAGTGAACTTTCTTCAGAGCTTCTGTATTTCATTAATAGATTACAGATTAATAATTCAAGGCTATGTGTGGGACACAATGAGCGGGACATCCTGTTATAGTTACACCGAATTCCTCACTTTGTGTTTGGGTGCAGAGCGCACATGGCAAGAAGGATATATTGGTGGTAGATTCTGCATGATGCAGAGTCACTCAAACGATGCCGTGCCTTCAAACATCAAATGGATTTTGGATGGTTGCAGTGATCATGGTGAATTTCTATTAAGGTGGATTATACAAGGTGGTTGACATTAGTTCTGAGCGAAATGCAGTGAAACAGAATAACTCTTGAGATCCATCAAACCTATGTATTGAACTGGTAACTCAATCATCATTATCTAATGGTGATATTGATGATGATGGTCACAGAGTACAGAAGTATGTTTGGTAGCAGTATTAATTAGTGCCAACATAATTGGGAGTGATGTGATGAACCAATTCCTCTTTACAAATATGCTGGAGATGTTAGAGTTGCCCACTCAAAATTGTGTGGATGTCCAGTGCCGTTTTTTTAAGAAGACATTCTGGACCCTTGCCTTTATCAGTGCGCATTTTAGAGATGTGAGATCAGGGCGGTTATGTTGGAGTTTTACAAAACTTTGGTTAGTCCACAGCTGGATTACTGTGTGTAGTTCTGTTTACAACACGACACCAAGGAATTTTCTTTTAAGTGGACGGAGTTTGTAGAAGATTAAGCAGCGCTGGAGAGCTCTAAATATTAACAGATGCTTTGTTCATCCTGGTTGTTTTCTTTACAACAGAGAAAACAGATGGGGGAACGTGATTTAGATGTACATGACTACAAGTGGCATGGCCAGGGTAGATGGGAAACTATTGTTTCCTTTAATTAGGTGCTCAGTAAGGAAGGAACATAATGGAAAATGATGGGTCGGTGTGTCAGAATGAACTTTATGAAGTATTTGTTCAGCCAGACGGTACTGGGCATCTGCAAGGCAATGCCTCGGAGGGTAGTAGAAGTGAGAAAAAGAACTTTTTAATATTTAAATCTTTACGTTGATGACCACTTCAAGAATTCTAACATACAACTCAAATGCTGGAATGTGCGAGTAGAATAGTTCGATCGGCACAACTCTGCAGAAATTGCGTTTGTGCGTTCTGTGACTGTATTAATCCACCACCAAGTCAAACAATCTTTCTGCATGATGTCGAGGATTTAGTATTGGACTGGGGTGGATAAAGCTAAAAATCACACTTCACAGGAGCAGTGCTCTGAAAACTCCTGGTTCCAAATGCAACTGGTGGACTAGAATCTGGTTTTATAAGATATATTTTTTAAAATATTTCTGCAACTATCCTGTAAAGATCTGGAAGAATCCTGCGTGTTACAAATATTTTCGCCTCTCATGCTTTTCCTATAAATTCACTTTGATCTGTCACTAGTTAATCTGATTCATTAATTAATCTGAACTAAACTAATCTAAACTAAACTAATTAGTTAATCTGATTCATTAACTAATATTTTCCTCATTTTTTTCATGGAGATGCAGAATTATTTCAAACAATTTGTGCTGAACTTCTTTCGATTTTTTTTTTACCTTTGTACTCTCGGGTCTCAATATATTTCACCGTGTCTAGTTTATTACCACCAAGTATGAACTGCCGTTTTTTTAAAAAAAAAGTTTTCTACCCTTTTATGAGCTGACACTACGAGTGAAGCATTATTTCAATGACTGACATATTTTGGTTCCTACATCCCGCATTTTTTAAAAATGTGTGCTTGCATTCCTCTATGCAATCATCCCATGAGGACGTTTATTCAAGACGGCAGTTAATCACTCAAGATCAATTTGAAGAGGATTAATGATTTTTTGAGTCATAGCTCTGCATTATTATGTGCAGATTAGCATGATTTCATCTATGAAAGCCGAATGTAACACAGCTATTAAAATGTGTTATTACCTTAAGCACAGTTACAAATGTGCTGTACAGCGTACTGAGAATAAACAGGACGACAAACGTCATAATGGATAATGAACTGTTGGCATCTCCATCGAAATGTTCTTGTTCATTTTCTTCGATGTCATAGTCTACTGGGTCCTCTTTTATTTCAGGAGTACCTGCAATTACTGGAAAAATTTTTTTGAAAAATTAGTCACGGCGACAAAAAATAATCCAGGTAAATTTTCTCTAATATCAAGGCACTGGCAATTGTGTGATATTTAAGACATTCTTTGTCAGACTGAGTAAACTTCAGTAAAGAAATTAATGTTCTATCATGGAACTTCCATGACAGAGTAGACTATATAGTTGTGAGAACAGGCAATAGAGGGCAGAGAAGAGTAAACATGACTTTCTCAGAGGGATGTCATGTCTAACAAATTTGTTGAAAATTTTTGAAAATGCAATAAAATGTTTGGACAACAGGAGATCAGATGATGTAGTTTATATATGGATTGCATCAAAGCTTTTGAAAGACCTCTTTCTGCACATTATTAGAGACAGTTAAAGCACATGGACCTGAGCAAAAACGTTCACGCCAGATCAGAAACTGGCTCTGTAATAGAACCCAAAGACAATGATAGAAGACTGTTTGGATCACTGGAGCCTTGTGTGAAACGGTACACCACTCCGAGCAGTTTCAGGACCCTTATTGTTCGTTAGATACACAAAACATTCAGATAAAAATGTGGGAGGAGGAGGAATATGAAGCAAACTTGCAGAAGATACCACATTTGGAAGAGTAGTAAATAGTGAAAATCCTATTGGGTGATTGGAGACCTAAGACAGGTGATAATAAACGCTGATAAGTGCGAGATAATATGCTTTGGAAGAAGAAACAAGGTGAAGTAGTGTTAGGGCACACTTGTTTTCATCTGTTGTGCCATAGAGCATAAAGAAGTAATTTTGGACTTGTACGAAGCTTCAGTCAGGCCAGGTTTGGAGTACGATGTCCAGTTCTGATCTTGTCATGGCAGGAAGGATGTGATAGGATCAGAGGGGAGAGAGGGAAGGTTCACCAGGATATTGCCTGGGACGGAGAAAATGAGCTATGCTATGACCCTAGATAGGTTTGGATCATTTTCTTCAAAACAGAGTAGACAGAAGGGGTAATGATTTACGTGTATACGATTACGAGAGGTATGGAAAGTTTTAATAGAGAACACCTGCTCCCCTTGGTTGAGGAGTCAATCACGACAGGGGCATGAGGTTCAGAGTGTCATTCAACACGTCAAGAGAATTTGGAATGCACAGATTGGCGAGGTAACATAGAACATAGAACATCGAACATAGAACGTTAAAGCGCAGTGCAGACCCTTCGGGCTTCAATGCTTTACCGACCTGCGAAAATGCTCTGATGCCCTTCAAACCTACACCATTCCATTATTATCTCTACGTATTCCCATGACCCATTTAAATGCTCTTAACTTGGGCGAGTCTACTACTGCAGGCAGTCTATTTCACGCCTCTAGCAATCTCTGAGTGAAGAAACTACCCCGAATATCTGTTCTAAATCTAACAGCCCTCGGTATAAGCTCAGTCCCCTCATGTTAGCTATCACCATCCGAGGAAAAAGGCTCTCACTGCTGTCTAACCATGTTATGATCTGATATATTTTGATTAAGACACCTCTCAACTTTCTTCTCTCCCACGGAAACAGCCTCAGTTCCCTCAGCCTTTCTTCAAAAGACCTTATTTCTATGCCAGGCAACATCCTAGTAAATGTCCTCTGAACCCTTTCCAAAGCATCAACGTCCTTCTGATAGTGTGGTGACCAGAACTGCATGCAATATTCCAGGTGCGGCCTTACCAGTATCTTGGACAACTGAAGCATGATCTTGTGGCTATGAAACTCAATTCCCCTACCAATAAACGCGAATACACCAAATGCCTTCTTAACAACCCTATCAAACTGGGTGGCATTTTTCAGGGATTTATGCACCTGGTCACCGAGATCGGTCTGTTCATCTACACTGCCAAACATTTTACCTCAAACCCAGTACACTGCGTACCCGTTACTTCTTTGAAGTGAACCACCTCACACTTTTTCCACATTAATGTCCATTTCCCACTTCTCAGCCCAGCTCTGCATCTTAACTGTGTCCCTCTGTAGCCCACAGCATCCTTTGGCACTAACCACAACTCTGCCTACCTTAGTGTCATCCACAAATTTACTAACTCATCCTTTAACGCCCACATCCAGATCATTTATAAAAATGACAAACAGCAGTGCCCCCAGACCAGACCCTTGCGGCATGCCACTGATAACCAAGAACCAGGATGAACATTTCCCATCGAACACCATCCTCTATTTTCTTTAAGCTAGCCGATTTCTGATCCAAACCGTTAAATCACCTTCAATCCCGAAACTCCATAGTTTGTACAGTAGACTACCACGTGGAATCCCATCAAACGCCTTACTGAAGTCCAAATACGTCACATCAACCTCTTGACCTTCATCCACCTTCTTTGTCACCTTCTCGAAGAACTCAATAAGGTGAGTGAGACACGACCCACACTTCGCAAAAACGTGTTGACTATCCCTAATCAAATCATTCCTTTCCAGATGATCATAAAGCTCTTATAACCCACTGTAAGGCTCACTGGCCTATAATTATCTGGGTTGTCCCGACTCTCCTTCTTAAACAAGGGAACAACATTTGTTATCATCCAGTTTTCTGGCACTACTCTTGTCAGGAATGGTGACATAATGATCGAAGCAATGGGCTCTGCAACCTGTTCACTGGCTTCACCGAGCATTCAAGGATAAACCCCACCTGGCCAAGGGGTCTTAACTATTTTCAGATCTTCCAAAATTTCGAAAACCTCCACTTTGTCAAGGGTAATCCCATCAATTCTTATAGTCTGCATCTCTGCCTTCTCACAAACATTTCCCTTTTCCAAAGTGAAAACTGACGAAAAGTATTCATTAAGCGCTTCAGTTATGTCCTCAGATTCCACACACAACTTTCCAAAGCCATCTTTGATTGGCCTAATCTTACTCCAGTCATTCTTGCATTCCTGATATACCTGTAGAAGGTCTTCAAGTTTCCCTTGTTCCTAACTGTCCACAACTTCTCACGTTGGCTGGAAACCTTGCAAAGTTTAAAGAAATGGAAATATACTTCAAATATCACAATATTCAAGGATATGGGACAAGTGCAGGAAATTGCAATTAGTGCACGTTTAGTTCACGTTGGAGCAGAAACGATTGAGCAAAGAGTCTTTTCTGTGCTGTTATGATTCTGTGCATCTATGGATCTGTAAAGTGTATTAATATCCCATACAATTGCGCTTTTCACGTTCGGAGAAAAAAGTGAGGATGACAATAGCATCTGGTGACCACCAACTAATATCTTGCCTTTTGATACCAACAACAATTAAAGAAAATCCATCTAAAATAATTACACTTGACATCACTCAGTGCAGAATATTCGTAGGCATTAACTGGAATCAGATGCTAAATAGGTATTAAAGATTACATGAAATAGGCAACGATTGGGAATGGGTAAGAGAACGCCAGTTCTCATATAAAGATTTAACCAGTGGCCTGTTCAGTACAGATCACTATATATGTTTTCTCAATTCCGAAATGTATTCTGTGACTTGACAATTGTAGAAAAGTACTGATTCTCTTCCTCTTGCAATTTCAGGCCAGCATTTCAACTTTGTTTCCTCGTTAAAAAAAAAACAATCAATTATTTGACCACCTTTTTTTCCTGTTTTAAATCATGGCTCAATTTCTGTAATTAATGCACATTTCTCCAACTGACTGATACCTTGAAGCAAAATGATTCATTCTAAGTTCAAAACAGCTCCCACTAATAAAGTTCCATTGACAGGTTTGCAGAGATCAATTTAGCGATCACGTTATGAATGAAATTGCACAGAACTATAGAACCATACAGCATTACCTGAAGGACACACCACCCCAGTTTCACATCCAAACTGCTTCCAAATAACTTGAGGATTTCTGTCTCAACCATCAAACCAGGAAGCAAATCCCAGACAGCCCTCAACATCGGATGGCAATGCTTTTCTCTCCCTTACTTCCCATGTCGTCCTAAGAGGTACCCTCTGGTTAAACGATGATCAGTTAGTTTGATCTAATTACAGAATGTGACTGTAAAACAAATTACTTTTCTTGTCTAAAATACATTAATGAATTTCCCCGCAATAATACCATGACGTCGCTGCCCATACTATATAAACCCCTCATTATTTTGTATTGTTCAATGTAGTTAGAACTCTGCCGCCTGTCTTGGGAGGAAAACAACAATGGTACATCCATTTAAAATTTCTCACAACACTCTTGTATAACATGGTGTCCTCTATCCTGAACAATTTTGCCTTTCCACGAACGTGGTGACTTGGACTCGACACAAAACTGCTGCATTTGCTTCAATACACAAACCACAGAGTTCGAGCATTGAATATATTTTGTGTTCAACATTCCATCAAAAGCAGGAAAACATCTCAATGGTTCACACATGCCTTTTTTTAAAAAATCACTTCAGCACCTGTACTTCAGCAATCATGGACCGGTGGACGTATGCTGTAAAGTTTCTGACATCCTCTTCACTTCATATATTCTCACTTACAGACTGAATTCAAATTATCATATTTCACCAGCAGAACTGAACCAGTCATATAGAGCTGCATTTGACAGCCATTATCATTAATGTAAATGACGCCACTGCCTCTGTATCATCAACGAAATCCAAATCAAAACTTTACCATTAAACTATAAATCATGAATGTACACCTCCAATTCCGAGCGATAAAACACTAAGTCGTGTCATACAACACTGGAGATGGTCAAAAACAAAGGAACACATTCTCCATTGTTAAACATTGCTTCCTGTCGGTGACACAATTTTGTAATCAAACTTGGCATTCTCTTGTATTTCATGGGCTTTATTTTTCTGTCAAGTCTTCTACGTTGGAACTTGGCAAGTGCCTCACTATATCCATTTAGACATTACCGAAATGCTATCCCTAAGAGTCCCCTTGATGCTATTGCACCAAAAGAAATCGCTCAACTTCAAAACACACGATGTTCTCTCCACAAATTCATTCTGACTTTCCATGATTAGTCCATCTCTTTCTTCGTACCATTCCACCGAAACCTCTCAAAATTGGTTATCGTAAATTGCGCTCCATGGAGTACAGACTAACTGGTCTTTAACTTTCTGGTCGACCATCAAGACATTTTCGAGGCTGGAATAGTTGTAGACTTACAATTATAATCGTCTGCTACCTCACATACATTTCGTGAGAACTGTCAAATGATCCTTTGAGCATCTATTATTACCTCACTGGGTTCCTTTTACCACGAAATATATATGCACTTTCCAGGAGGTTTGACTCTACAATACTTTCATTCTCATTATTATTTAGAGTAAAATTTTACTGGAATCCTTTTTTAATTACACTCTTTGCATTAATTCCCTCCTTAGTGAAGACAAAGAATTCTGTCAGAAACAGTTACAATGGCCACTCCTGTTCGCCCCAATGCTTTCATTATTCCCCTTCTTCCCTGAAATAGCTCAATGAAAGAATACTTAGGAATGCCTTAACTTTTCCATCATTTTATTCATTCTCTCGTTGATTTGCTACTGTCCTTTTTGCTTTAATTATCTTCGATTCTGTAGCTTGCTGCTGTTGAGATGACAGGAATATGAAAGCATGGAGCAGACCGTTCCACTCCTTGATACTGATTCACCATTCTAGATAGTATTGGATTGCCTACCTCGGGTAATGTTTCCATACATCCACATTGCCACTAATGTCGTTAACATCAAACACCAACGGTACACTGTCATGCACATGCTCGGTCAATCTCTCATTATTCGATTAGCTCAGACTATTAGTGCAGTCTCTTCAAAGTCGTTTCATGGGACGGTCCGACAATCTCACAAATTTGTCATCTGGATGTCCATCAGAATTCATTTGAAAGGAAATTGCATCCTAACTTAAGTGAAGGTAATAGATTTTGCACTATGTCTCGGTCCAATCTTAGCAATGCCACAAATTTGAAGCAATATGTGCATTCATGTTTAAATTTACGTGCGATTGAACTCCTTAAAACATAGTTGCTGTTCATTGCTTTCTAACAACTTTGATTTGATTGGAATTATTATTGACACATACCTAGGTGCAGTGCAGGCAGATCATATCAAACAAAGTATATAGGGTCCTCGGACAGAGCGAACATAAAACGTTACAGCTGCAGATAAGAGGAACACAGCGAGATCAACATGAAATATAATATTTGAGAGTTCCATTCAGGAATCTAATAGCAGCAGGGAAGAAGATATTCTTGAATCTGTTTGCTCATGTGCACAAGCTTTTATGTCTTCTGTCTGAGAGAAGAGGCTGGAAGAAAACGTAGCAGCAGTGAAAGTAGTCTTTGATTCAATTAGTTGGTTTCCCAAGACAATGGAAAATCAACACCTCTTCTATGGCTGGAAGGCTGGGTTATGTTATGGACGGGGCTGTGTTCATGACTCTTGTAGTTTCTTGTGGTAATGGGAGAAGCTGTTGCCAAATCACACTATGATGTATGCACAGAGAAGGCTGTCTATGGTGCATTTGTGAAAATTGATAAGAGTGCTTGTTGACATATCAAATTTCCTTCAGCCTCCTGAGGAAGTAGAGATGCTCTTTTGTTCCCTTGAACATTGAGACGACATGGGTAGACCAGACAGGTTGTTGGTCGTAATCACTTCCAGAACCTTGACACTGTGGATGAACCCCATCTCAGCCCTATTCATGCAGGCAAGGGCATGCCATCGGCTTCACTTCCACAAGGCAATGCTCGACTCCTTCGTTTTATCGATTGCTGTCGTTACACCAACCCTCTTAGCATTCCATCTCTTTCTTGCATTTGTTAGATTCCAATAACTAATATAGTCAGACTCACAATTCCCTTTTAGCATTAACATTTCCCATTCTCCTGGCTTTTCAGAGATACTCCTCATTGAGGGCCGTTATGCCAAAGAGGAAAAAATTGTAATTAATCTACAAAATAATCCATCTGATCTCTGTCCATATCAGTTTGGATCCTCCTTGCTTTCTTATCACGAACCACGTAGTTAATTGCCACTGACAATGCTGGAAATCTTGCATGGTGTCCTCATAATCATTGATACAGCTTAGGAATAACGAGTCCACAAATGTTGTTCCTTACACTACTTCACTTGTAACAATCGTCCAACAATAGAATGATAGTTTATGTATTCCATTTCGACTGACGCAATGTTTTCTTCAAATTAATGAAACCTTAATTAATGCCAATATAATGCCTGTCATCAAGAAATCTTGAATTCACACCAGTATAGTTGATGCAAAGAAATTACTGCTCATAATGTATTCAGGCAGTTGGACATTTCATCCAAAACAATCACGATCACAGAAGTCTCGTACTTTAATATACTGTTTCACAGAATGCATTCAAAGCTCACGTCTGGGGTTTTAGTCTCTCAATGCCATTTCGGTATGAACTGACCTGCTGTGTGCTCTCAGCAACAGCTGCAACTGGCATCGATCGCAACCCAAAAGCAAATCAGTTTAATTTACGCATATGCAATTGATAACAAGACTTCAGTGGAGCTGGGTGAGTTGGTATCGAGTGACTGAGGAGAGAACAATGAAAATGACGAGTTAAGATGGCAAGCAGATATTTTGGCACAATGGATATTTACTGCAAAATTGAGAAGTGGATAGAAGGCAGTTCTAAAACTTTATTTCAGTTCTGTCTATCCAAAACGTATGCTTCACACAGCTGATATAGAATGGTGGCTTACGCGTTTCAACAACTAACCAGCACGTAATGTCATGGAACCCTCAGTAAATGAGGTTTTTTTTAGCATGAACAGATACCACATAAAAAGCTTCACCGTTAATATTGTCATCATGTTACGTAAGATTGTACATGTACAGATTCTATGTTAGCAGCAGCATCATTCTTCAACTCAAACGAAATTTCCGACATGGGTAGATACCCCATTACATGACCTGAGGAATCTGCTCTAGTTATTGACACCCCCACCAGTACAGAATAACTGGACCAGTATACATCACGGTATTTCTAATATACAACAAAACAGCCACTGAAGAACCAGATACCACAAAGAACACAGAACGGAGAAGATTAGAGTGCAGTACAGGCCCAGCGATGTAGCACCGACCTGTGAAATCAATCTGAAGTATATCTAACCTACATTATTCAATTCTCGCCCATATGCCGAGCCAATGACAATTTTCGTGTCATTAAGTTGGCGAGTCTGCTATTCTTGCAGGCACTGCGTTCAATCGCCTATTACTTTCTGAGTAAAGCAACTACCTCAGACATCTGTCCTATAACTATCATCCCGCAATTAAAAGCTATGACCTCTCGAGTGAGCCATTGCGATCCGAGGAAAAACGATCTCACTGTCCACCTAATCGAACTCTCTGATTATCTTGTATGTCTCAATTAAGTCACCTCCAACCTTCTTCTCTCTCATGAAAACAGCCTCAAGTCAGTCAGACTTTGCTCATAAGGTCTTATTTCCATACCGGGCAAAATCATAGTTAATATCGTTTGAATCCTTTCCAAAGCTTCCACATCCTTCCTATAATGCAGTGACTAGAACTGTATAAAATACTCCAAGTGCGGCCACACCAGAGTTTTGCACAGCTACAGCATGACCGTGTGACTCCGAAACTCAATCCCTCTAACAAATAAAGCTAACACACTGTATGCCTTATAACAACCCTATCAACCTGGGTGGCAACTTTCAAGCATCGATGTACATGGACACTGAGAGCTCTCTGTTCCTCTCCACAACCAAGAATCTTACTATTAGCCCAGTGCTCTTTATTCCTGCTATTCTTTCCAAAGTCAATCACGTCACACCTTGCTGCATTAAGCTCCATTTGTCGCATCTGAGCACAGCTCTATAGTCTATTTATGTCTCTCTGTTATCCACAGGATCCTTCGGCACCATCCACAAGTCTACCAACCTTAGTGTCAGCCACAAATTTACTAAGCCATCCTTCTATGCCGCATCTAAGTTATTTATAAGAATGACAAACAGCAGTGGATCCCAAACCTATCCTTGCAGTACACCACTAGTAACTGAACTCCACGAAGAATATTTCCCATCAAACACCACCTTCTTCTTTCAGCTAGCCAATTGTTGACCCAAACCGTGAAAGCACACTCAATCCCATGCCTCAGTATTTTGTGCAATTGCCTACCACGGGGAAACTCATCAAAAGCAAAACTTGTTTCGAAATTTCCCCACTCAGAGACAGCCTCATGGAAGGATACATAGAACAGACAATTGAAAATGAACTCTCCAATCACCAATCCAGCACGAACAGTTGTCACATCACGTTGAACAGATCTATCCACGCACAGATATGCCTTTCAACATGGAATTATGTCACATCGAAAAGCAAAGCAGAGTGTCACATGTGGAGATGCAATCTACTGACAATAAGTATCTCATGTCATGAAACTGCGAAAACTACTGAATGTCAAAAAGTTTCATCACATTCATGAACAGCTGTTCAGACATGTATGTTTATCAAAGCAGGTTACCTGAGCGTGCTATCTTACACCTGATCAATGGTGTAGGCTTTCGTGGTCATGTATACATTTCAGAACCACAATCCTTTGCATTCCTCCCTCATAAACTAATCAGAACACATAACATCACGAAAAACATCGCATCAGAACAGCCAATGTGAAATTTGTGCCTTGCAGATTCGGAATGTTGCAAATGCTTTGCTAAAGATTGTTTCCTCCCATGTTAAAATGTAGTTTTTTGGGGGGAAAGAGGCATCGTAGATGCAGTTGAAACCAGACACAAATCTACCAAACAACTCCCCAGATTGCTGCATTGGTTTCAGCTTACTGTGTGCGATATTTCAGCCATGACACTTTAAATTAAAAAAGGAAAAGAAATCTGTTGATCTTGTAAATCAGAAACTAAAGCAAAGATTGCTTGAAAGACTCACAACATACAGTCATAGAGTCATAGAGATGTACAGCACGGAATCAGACCCTTCGGTCCAACCCGTCCATGCCAACCAGATATCCCAACCCAATCTCGTCCCACCTGCCAGCACTTGACACATATCTTCTAAATCCTTCCTATTTATATACCAATGCAACTGACAGCATCGGTGGAGAAAACTCAGAGTTAAGGTTTCGTTTCGAGTGACCCTTCCTCGTTGGTTTTAATGAAGGTCACTTGAACAAAATGATAATGCTTTCTCTCCGCAGATGCTGGGAGACCTACTGATACATGGAAAATGGTCTGTTTGGTGCACAGGTTGGAAATGACATAATGCTATTACACCAACGATGGGATCAGCTAATTGAATATGGATTTGCATCCGCATATAATACTTCAAATGGATGCTTTAATTGTCCAGGTGAATTCTGATTTCGCCTGCTAATAGTCAGGGTTAGTGTGGAGATTCTACATGGGTGACGTTCGAAGCAGCGATTCTTGCACTGATGCAGGAATGACGCTGTACGAGTGCAATTCGTCATAATGTATCAGAATTATAACCGTATTATAACTACAAATTAATGGGTGATAGATTTAAGATTGATGTCAGAGGCAAGTTCTTTACACAGAGAGTGGTAAAGGCCTGGAATTCCCTACCTGCTAAGATAGTCAACTCATCCACATTAGGGAGATTTAAACAATTCTTAGATAAGCTCATGGATGATTTTGGGATAGTGTAGGGGGGGGGCGAGCTGAGAAAAGTCCATAGGTCGGTGCAACATCGAGGGCCGAATGGCCTGTTCTGTACTGTATTGTTCTAAGTTTTATGGAATATATGGAAAGACTGGATAAGTGAATGTAACGGTATCCAAACACGAATTTGACTCACTGAATATCATTTCGATAAGTGAGGAAGCGTTTTGCAAGGGAAGCATTAATAGACATGGTTGAAAAGTTCAGTAGTGATGGGTAAATGGGAAATTCTGCGAATTCATATGCCTGGTAATTAAGTTTTGTGTAAATGTAAGACTATAGAGAGTGAAAGATATATAGCAGACAACGAATGGGTGAAACAGTCAGTTTGAATCATATGATTTTGGTGAAAGCAGACAAACCAGAAATATGGCAGTCTTCTGTTGGGTTGATTGATGGGCTTAGATATTCCATTTATGTCGAATTTCTAGTCAGAAAAGAAAACAACTGTCACCACAGGAAATGGACAAAAGCTGAATTATGAAAATGAGTGACGAACCTGAGTTGCCGACAGAACAGAGGACAATGATTTTGGATTCTGCACTTTTTGATGTTATGTCATGTCTTAGGATGTATTGGACATACACATAGGAAAAATAGACGGTTGTGAGAGAGAATTATGTGATATCAGTGTCGAAGTGGAGTCTGAGCTTGCTCGCATGATATCTGTGATGGAATGCGTGCAGCCTGCTCTGGATGAGGGCTCAAGCATGGATCCTTGTGAAAATGCAACACAAATACGACAGACTATGACTGGACGTCACGACTGGACGTAGAGTACTTGGCAAGACTGGCTACATGAAGGTAAGGCCAATTTGGAGAAGTGATTCGCATACTGAACAAGTTGACCCCATGATATCTTCAATCATTTTATTTAACCACGTGATACCCCATGGGCTCTGCATGGTGGAGGGGTGCAGCCAAAAATGGTGAGGATAAGTGTGGTTTACTCAGAGTGAAGCCGAGTGGCTCTAAAGGTCTGCACGTGTAAACAAGCTGCAGTGCTGGTGTCTCACAAGTGGGTATCACACACATTTCAATCAAGGTCAAAATCATCTTTCTGGAAGTCCTATACATGCAAACCAAGAATAAGTAAGTCAAAGTATTTCCATTCTGCATTTATTACAATCATCGGAGCCACATACAGACTTAAACACGGTTTATTTTTTCCTGCAGTAGCGCGGTGGAACGTTTCAAGTGATCTTCAGAACGATCAGACTTACAAGACAAGGCTTTCCTTGCATTTCAGAGTCTAAGCTTAATTATCTTTTACCGACAGATGCAATTTGGAATAGTGGCTACTTTCTTTCTTTACAAAAGTGATCACTGATCTTAAATGTGACTGATGCGTGCAATGAATTGAAAATGCTTAAACGGTTACTTAAACAGTTATTACCAAAGTAACATTAAACTATCTATGGAAAACAGTTAGTCAATCACTGCAAGTTATGTGCAGGTTTTAACAACATCGCTTAGTACGACTGAAACATTGACTGCTGTCGGTTTACCATGAGATTTATTTGTACTTCTGATTAACTCCCGGCTGAGGGATGGGTGTCCCACTAAGCAGGAGTAAGTGGTGTCATTGTTCCATTCCGCCGCCGTGACTCTCAACCTGCTGGTCACGAAGTTGGAACCATTCCCCGCCTGGCTATCCACTTGGGTTCGGTACCCGGTATCCAAAAGGGTGTCATTGGCCATCCAGCCAATGTAGATCTCAGCTGGGTAAAAGCTGGTGACGAGACACATCAGAGTCGCTGAATTCTCAGCGTCAATCTCGTCTGTCGATGGCTGCAGGAGGTAAACTTGAGGAGGACGCATTTGGTCGTCTGCAAAGAGAGAGATGTTTGTTTAGCTGAGACCATTTTACATCTGCATTAGAATTTCATTGCTAGTAATGCATATAGTTTATAAAATATTTCCTATCTCTCAGACTATGCAAATATTTCTGAATGCTGCAGTATTTTATGTCCCTTACTTTGCTGGTTTAAATCTTGGAGCCAATCATACATTTTGCAAAGATTGCTGTTCGTGTGGTGCAAATCCACTTACAGTTCTTCACGTTCATTTTCAGAAAAGAAGAAGCCACGGCTATTGGCTTTCCATGATTTTCTCATAGCGTTTTAACAAGCCATTCGGCCCAACAAGTCCATACCCATACGCTAAAAGGCATCCCTCCAAGACCCACTCCCGACAAAAGCACATTCCCCATTGCCATTCCATCTAACATGCACATATTTGGACTGTCGACGAGAACTGGAGCCCGCTTTGGAAGCCCACGTGAACATGGGAACCCTCTACACCGAGTTGGAATTGAACCTGTTCCCTGAGGCAGCAGTGCAAACCAGTGAGCCACTTGCTGCTGCTGACTTGGGGCCATTTACTGTAACGCATTAATGGTTTGCAGGATTTTTTTTTACATTGAACTAGTGTATGAGTCAGGCTTATATCAAAGTATCATAAATTAATATTTTTAGGAAGATACATACTGGACTGGAAACGTTTACCCTATTTTTCTCTCCACAGATTCTGCCACTCCTGTTCTGTTTCTTCGAAACATTTTTTTTTGTCATTTCAGACTTCCGAAATCAATTCAATTTTGTTGTTATTGCAATACTATCCGACTTACCAATTTTTTTCTTGAGAGAAGCTTTCTGTGGTGTTGGTAATTCACTGTCTTCCACCAAGCAAACATATTCGGCACCGCTGTCCCACTCTGACGCAATGACTTTAAGTTTGCTCACAATGGTGAATTTACTTCCGTTCCAATCAGGATTTTCTGTCTTGACTCCTTTTGTTCTTTCAGCCCCATTCACCTGCCAGAAAACTTTGATGTTTTCTAAGTTGCTATAAACGATTTCACACACAATGGTCGCTGTCTTTTGTGTCCAAATCTCTTCGAACGGAGGTTTCAGTAGATTGACAGAAATATCTGTCTGACGGCATTCACCTGGAATCAGAAAAAAAATGCATGTTTTCAGGCTGCAATATCGAAATCAATTCCAAAACACGACTAGAGTTGGAAATAGTTTTACTTACTGTGATCTGTTATCTGTTTTCTGAGATCGTTTAGGCTTAATTAATCAGATGCTGTGTCCTCCTTTTCGCATTGGTTGCATTCACTCTGAATATTATGGATAAGCCTGCAGTCATATTTCCGATATAACCTTGAACAATTTGGAAACTGCTCTGCCTTGGGTAGACTGAGGCCTAATGTCTCCACTCGAGTGCTACACATTTTCACCTCTTGCAGTTACCAGTGTCAGAAGACAGTTGCTGCCACATGAACTGCATTTATCGGAATCCAATCCCAGACGAGCAAACACGTATCATATGTGTCCCCTGTTCATGAGCTAACATTATTTGCTCTGTGTCAGAAAAACTCATGGAGAAATTGACGTGGCATCAAACTGCATTTTTATTGATTGCATCCTTTCAACTGACTTTGCTACCTATTTCCTCGGCAGGCATTTATTTGAAAATAATAGGTACTTGCTGCATGATTCAGTTCCAGTCAAGGGCCCATTCAACAGATGTTTTTCATATTACTCTTCTTTGAAGAGTGTTAAGTGAGGAAATCTAAAATATTGCGAGCACATGTCTTTCAGTTCTCAACTCTGGTGTTGGGAATAGCCAAAACTAACAGTTATTCAGAATCGTGATAACTTTAAAGGAATTCATAACGTAGGGGAAAGCATGCTTTTAGATTGCTAAAGGAAAAATGGTTGCTTTTAGTACAATAACAGTTACTTCTTTGTGCATAACGTAAAGTACAAATGAAAAGAAGGTTCTTGAATGTTCTGCTTGTATTGTTACCTTGAATTTTCGTACAGTTACAAAATTCACAGAACGGGTTATCTCTGAAAGTTTCAATAATACTTGTGAGGAACGATGCTCCATGTCTATTCTGCAGTTCAAACGGCATAATTTTATTTTGTGCGCATACTGTAAAGCTTATGCAGTTCCTCTGTTATGTTATTGTCTCTGTCAGGTTGTCTGGGCGGGAGAATATTGCAAAACCTACTCCCTTGGTGATTAATATTACTGTCTCGCTTTCCAAACTCTTAAGAAAAATACTTGCTTTTCCTCTGGCTGTCCTGAGTTCGTCTCTTCCACTGCATCTCTGTTCAACCGAGCAGACTGTTAACATGAATTTGTCGATTCGCAACCTGAGTTCAGTCGCGCTCTATTACCATTTCTTCCTCAATAGGTGGTTCATATTTTACGTTCCATGACCAGTCCCATTCAAATAGTCTTGCTTTTTCAAAACCTTTCAGCTAATACAATTAAGTGATAGAGGCGGGAATGGAATTGTGAAAAAAAAACTGATCAGAATGAAATTAATCATCTCGAACATGGAACATGTAACATTACAACGCAGTACGAGACCTTCGGCCCTCGATGCTTCCCCGACCTGTAACACTACTCTGAAGCTAATCTAACCTACCCTCTGCCATTCTCGTCCATATCCATATCCACTGACCATGTCGATGCCCTTCAAGTTTGCGAGTCAAGTCCTGCAGCAGGCAGTGCGTTCCATGCCCCTACTACACTGTGAGTGAAGGAACTATCTCAGACCTCTGTCCATATCTATCACATTTAATTTAAAGCTACATCCCTGCGTGCTATCCATTGCCATTCAAAGACAAAGGCTCTCATTGTCCACCCTATCTAAGCCTCTGGTTATCTTATATATTTCAATGAAGTCACATCCCAAACTTCTTCACTCTGACGAAAACATTCTCAAGTCCACCAGCATTTCCTCATAAGAACTTGCCTCTGGATCGGGCAGCATCCTAGCAAATCTCCTTTGAACCCTTTCCAAAACTTCCAAATCCTTCCTATCATGTGGTGACTAGAACTGGACGCAATACTCCAAGTGTGGCCGCACCAGAGTTTTTCACAGAGGCAATATGCACTCATGGTTCCGAAACTCAATCCCTCTACCAATCAAAACCAAAACAGCGCATGCCTTCTTAATAACTCCATCAACATGGATGGCAACTTCGAAGGATCTCTGCACATGGACATTGAGATCCCTCTGCTCATCTGCACCACCAAAGATCTTATCATTAGCCCCTGTACTCTTGACTCATTATCTCTTTCCATAGTGAACCACCTCACACCTTTCCGCATTAAACTCCACTTGGCACCCTCAATCCATCTTACAGTTTCCAGTGGGGTAGTTATCTCTTACCTCTGTCCCTTGGTAACCTACAACATCCTTTGTCACTATCCTCCATGTGACCTCCATGGTCGGAGGGCTGAACAATATAATCCTTCAAATGCACAAGTTAATTCATGTGCATCAGTTCTACTCGTCGAGAAATGTTTGCATTTCTAAGTACCTTTCAGTTGACTGTCAGCAACCGCTCGAGCTGGTATCAAAGGAGGAGCATGAAGCAGTGACCGAAGCAAGCAAAACACAAAATCATTTCGACACAAACATCCTCTCAACAAATTTCATTGTTCTCAAAAGACAACACGCCTTCAAGCATTAATCTTGTGGTTAAGCCCTTTCTCTTAATATAAGTCTTGAGTTAACCTATTTTTCTCGTCAACCTGTTCAGATAACTCAACACACAACTCTGGAGGAGGTGGCAAGTAAACACTGGCATCTTGGTCCAGGATGCCACAAGAGGGCAATGCGCCACAAGAAGTTCCTTCCATTTTTTCAGATCAGCAGTCTTCACACTACTTGAGACCATGTGCCTGTTGGATGTTATTGCTTCTCCTGTTCACCTCATAGCCATGTGCAGTGTGCTAAAGTTGTTTCATTCCAAGAGATCTTGTGCATTTTAAAATTACTGGAACCTTAGAATGTTTGGTTAAGATTTCATGTTCTGTCGATATTCAGTACAATGTGTTAATGTTGAAAATGTTTGCTAGAACACTGTCCTTACCTTTCGGGCTCCTGATTTCCCTTTTCACAGTGGACTGTGAAGGTGGATGCGAGGCAGTACAGGTGTATTTTGCGCCGCTCTTCCATTCCGCTGCAGGTAAAATGAGGAGGCTCCGTGTGCTGTAGGTCAGGTCCTGTTCCAGAGCAGTGGGGAAATTGGTGATGTTCACGTTGACAGAAGCTCCGTCTTTCTCCCAGGAAACGCGTATTTTGTCAGGATAGAACCCTCTTAGCAAACATGTGAGCGTAGCAGTGCTGCTGTTCTTAATTTCTTCTGGTGATGGAGGCAGGAGGCGGATATATGGCTTCATTGATTTGACTGTAATAGAATTACATACAATTTTAGTATTTCCTCGTTACTAAAATGACATGTACAAATGCATATTTCTTGTCACCAACCTCTTGCCATTCTTGTTCGTTTTGATATTGCAGGTGATGATTGATCCTGTTTTGCGGAACATGTGTATTCCACCCCACTCTGCCACTCGTCCACGGTGCTAGTCAAGCGGCTGATTGTCACATATTGGTTTATGTTCGCTGCTTCAATTTGAACGTCTTCATTCCGCACCTTTCCATCCACCATCCAAGAGATAACTACCCCACTGGAAACTGTAGAAAGCACTTCGCAAACCAGAATGGCGCTTTTATTGATCCAGATTTCTTCAACCAATGGATCCCTCAATAATACAGTTATCTCTGTGAGAGAGAAATCAGAGATTCAGATTCTGGTCCCTGTTCCAATAATGTAATCAGGAATGCAACAAGAATGTCAAAATCAATGAACAAGGAAGGGATGAAGCATGCAACCGTCTCTCTCCCTCTTTCCCTCTCTCTCGTGTGTCCTGTGTTGTTTGTGTGTGCGGGAAAAGAACTGACAGGAATAAAAGAGAGTTCTAGAGCAAGGTAGACAGGTAGAGACACAGAAAGTTTACCACATCGTGACGGTCGATGCATTTTAAGCACAGAAGTTCATTGAGATCGTTATCAACAATGGGTGTTTTAAAGTCCTGTCTAAAAACTGATCTATATAATGAATGTTCAAAATAAACATATTGGCGCATGCCTTTTGTTTCTGTCAAACCCCTTGCAATAACAAATTTTTATCTCTGTTCCACCAGACACCTTATCTCTCCCCTTAGCTACTCTGAACATTGTCATCCTTTCTACATCCTTTCTACATCCCAATACATCCTTTCTACGATTGCATTGCAACAATCAGCAACAGACAATACTAAATCCTCACTAGCGACAGCTTTAGAAATACGCATTGTTGAAAATGTTTCCTTTGTGATGAAGTGTGTGCATTGTCAAGGCTTTATTTTGCTACTCTGAATTGACTCGGAAAATAAGAAAAAGCGGGGGACTACCACGTTGTATAAATAATTTTTAATAGCGAGATATCCAGAAACTCTGCCTAAACTTGTCAGTTAAGAGGTTTGCTCCCTAATCTCACTCATTCAGTTGCTTTCTTCATAATGTCTCTATATCTGTCACCTTTCCTCTGTCTTCTTCCAAGAACTTTGGTTATTTCAGTCAGACCTATACAGAGCAAAGGGAAATAATTTCAGATGTTATTCTCCACTTTTCTTTTGAAAGAGCGGGTTTAGGTACCTGGTTCATTTCGACTCATTTTTGCTGTAACATTTCTCTGGACTACAAATTCCCATTGATATTACTCACTGCAACTAATTCAAGAATGCTTCGTCCGCAGTAAGAAAACAACAAAATAATTTTCCATCTTGTCTAATATTTATTACAAAACTGATTATAGTAATGAATGTGAGCTTGTGAGGTTGTCTAGTTTTCTTACCCGATGTTGAACTAATTTCTTTTTTCTGGTTACTGTTGGTAGCAGAATGAGAAACTTGACAACTGTACACAGAGCCGCTGTTCCATTCCTTCAGGGGCACTTTAAGCAAACTTGTAGAGCTAAAATCATTGGTCACTGTTTTCGTTGGCGATGTAGTTGTAAAGCCAGAACTTATGGTATTGCCGTTCTTCTGCCAGGTCAATGCAATTCTTTCAGGATAGTATCCGCTAATTAGACAAATCAGCTGCAGAAATTTGTTTGCCCTCTGTTCTTCAGTTGCAGAGTAGTGGAGACTGATGACTGGTGGAGAAGGCTGTATGCCTAAAATTACAAATTAAGACTTACTCTCTTGCGTATAGATGACTGCATTGTTTCAGTGATGTCATGTACAATCGATTACTCTCAAATAATACCCAAAAAATAATATTATTGTATCAGACTATCATGTTGCTATAAGAGGTTCCTCGTAACGTTGGCGTCATATTTAACCTTGAGGTGAGCTCCACACTTGTTTGGCTGATGGAGTCCAAGGAGCAGAAAGAAACATATCAGTCAAATTCGTCCACACTGACCAGTTTTTCTAAATTGAACATGTGCCATTTGGGTCATAGTATCATTGATAACAAAGAAACAAACGCTTTGGTCAAACCCGCCCATGCCGACCAGACATCTGAAATTCTGTCTTGTCCCATTTGCCAGCACATGCCCTATATCCTTCTAAACCCTTCTTATTCATGTATCCATTCAAATGCGATTTAAATGTTGGAATTTTGCAAACCTCCAACTGGTAGATCAATCCATAAACGCACCATCCTCAGTGAGAAAAAAATATCATTTAGAAGTCTTTCATATCTTCCGCTCTCACCTTAATCCTTCACCCTCCATCTTTGGACTCCCTCACACAGGGGAAAATGCATTGTCTATTTAAGTTCACGTTACCATTCATAATGTTATAAACTTCGATAAGGTCACAAATCAGCTTCTGACGCAGCAAGGGAAATAGTCCCAGCCAATTCAGCATCTCCTGTATCTCAAACCCTTCAACACTAGAAACATCCTTGTAAATCGTTTCTGAAGTTTCTCAAGTTTCAGAACGTCCTTCCCAAAGCAGGGAGACCAGCACTACAGACGATATTCTAAAAGCAGCCGAAGCAATATCCTGTCCAGCTGTCACATGACCTACCAACTCATACTCAGAGTACTGACCAATAACGGAAAGCATTCCAAGGGCCTTCTTCATTTACTGATACTTGGTGCATATTCTACAAACATTTCCTCTTCATTTACCTTCCGAAAATCATTTAAATTTTATTACAGTACCACTTCTTCCACTTTCTCTGAAAGGTCATTTCATATACACACCACACTCTGTGCAAAAAAAAACTGAACCACAGATTCCTTTAAATCTTTTCCGTCTCACATTAAACCTATCCATTCTAGATTCGGACTCCTATCCCTTCGGGAATATACTTTGATATTTACGTAATACATTGTTCTCATGATTTTATAAACCTCTAAATGGTCGCCACTCAACTTCCTCGTTAAGACTACCTATTTTTATATCTAACTTCACTGTCTGGTTTGACGGTGAGCTAATCTACTGCTCAAACATTAAGACAAATTTGTACAATCTAGAAAATGCATCCCTGGCCAAACTCCCACTTTCTAACTTTGGGTCTTCTAATCGCCTTCTGCCAATGTCTTAATCTCAGGCCAAGCACGTAGGACCGGCTCTCTGCTTTGTGATATAATGTTGCCATGTCAAGCAATCCCTCGATTTCAGCATTCTCTTCCTTGTCCTCAACCTCTCAATGGTTTCACTCAACTCTAACTCTAAAATTTCCTCGAGCTGAAATCGTGTGAGACATTTCTGTTGATGCACTAGCTTCTGAAGAATTCCTCATTTCAACTGTCACAAAACTAATCAATGTACTTTCACCCTCCGAGAATCGACGTTCTGTATACGACTCCCTAAACCTTGTCCCATCTACTTATTAAAGCATTTCTTTCTGTTAAAACAAAAACCAAGTCTTGAAATATTAATGATTTATTTCCAACAATCTGTTTTACATTTATTGCTAACGAGGCAATTTGATCTCATGTCATAATCAGGAAATAATTTTGAGCAAGCTTTTAATTTTGATATCATTGTGGTTTTGATAAGTCAACAGAAGTCAGTTTAAACAACAGAGACAAAAGGAATATGGAGGCCTTGTTCAAGTACTTGAGGGAGCAAAATTGTTCCTTACTCAAGGCCATTCAGACCTTCGAGCCTGCTCTGACATTCTTCATGATCCTACTCATCGTCGAAATCAATAGCCTAATCCTGCTTTCTCCCCACAACATTTTACCCTGTTCCCTCCAAGTGTTACGTCTCGCCGTCTGTTGTACACATTCAATATATTAGTGTCAACTACTTCTTGTGGTAATGAAATCCACATTCTCACCACTCTTTAGGTGAACAAATGTCTTCTCAAATTTCTCCTAAATGGTCCAGCTCGAATCCTCAAACTGTTTCCCCGGTTCTCACCAACACGGTGTACAGGTTGGCAGCACACATAGATGAATTCCACATTGTCGAACTGTGATTTCTATCACAGTTGTCAGAATTTCACCAGGGAGTAGAAATGAACAGTTAACGCCTATTTTATAGCCGAAATCTTATTCTCAATTCCCATAACCTCATTTTTTTTCCTAAAAGTAACTTTCAAAATGTATCACGCCTTGCTGTTGTATAATGTACACACTGTTTCTGTGAACCTCCCTCCTTCTGGAGCCAAATTTCTTGAACCTTACATTTATCACGATCATAAAAGACATCGCTTAATATTTCCCTTAATTTAGACGGTTTTTTTATTTCAAAAATAATTCCCTGTGTTCTCAATATAGACAAATGGATTTCTTTCCATTCAATTTTTGATTGGACCTCGTAAATTTAAAGCATTCCTGTCAGGAAACGAGACCACATTTTCAGTTTATACAACATAGAATATGGAACATTACAGTGCAATACAGGCCCTTCATCCCTCGATGTTGCACCGACCTGTGAAACTGTTCTGAAGCCCATCTAAACTACATTTAAATGCCCTTAACATTGGCGATTCTACTACTGTGGCACGCAGGCCGTTTCATGCCCCTACTATTCTCTGAATAATGAAAATATCTCTGATATCTGTCCTTTACCTATCACTCCTCAATGTAAAGTTATGTCCCCTTGTGCTAGTGGTCACCATCCGAGGAAAACGGCTCTCACTATTCGCCCTATCTCACCCTCTGATTATCATATATGTCTTAATTAAGTCACCTCTCAACGTTCGTCTCTCGAACAAAAACAGCCTCAAGTCCCTCAGCCTACCCTCGTAAGATCTTCCCTCCATGCCAGGCAACATTCTAATAAATCTCCTCTGAACCCTTTCCATCCTTCCTCGAATGCAGTGACCATAACTCTGCACAGTACTCCAAGTGCGGCCGCACCAGAGTTTTACACAGCTGCAGCATAGTTTCATGGCTCCGAAACTCAATCCCTCCACTAATAAAATTTAATACACCGTATGCCTTCTTAACAAACCTATCAACCTGGTTGATAACTTTCAGAGATGTACGGACATGGACACTGAGATTTCTCTGTGCATCCGCACTACCAAGAATATTATTATTAACACAGTGCTCTGCATTCCTGTCACTCCTTCCAAAGTGAATCACCTCACGCTTTTCCGCATTATATTCCATTTTCCATCTCTCAGCCCAGCTCGGCAGCTTATCTATGTCTCTATGTAATCCACAACATCCTTAATCACTATCCACAACTCTACCAACCTCAGTTTCATTCGCAAACTTACTAACCCATCCTTCTGCACGCTCGTCCAGGTCATTTATAAAAATGACAAACAGCACTGCCTCCAAAACAGATCCGCGTGATACAGGACGATTAACCGAACTCCAACATGAACATTTCTCATCGCCACCAACCTCTGTCTGTTTTCATCTGGTCAATTTCTTATGGAAACCACTGGATCACCATTAATCCCATGCTTCTGCATTTTCTGAAATAGCCTCCCGTGTGAAATTTATCAAGTACCTTACTGAAATCCAAAAACACCACATCAAACGCTTTTCCCTCATCCACTTGTTTGGTCACCTTCACAAAGAGCACAGTAAGGTTTGTGAGACATGTCCTACCCTTCACAAAACCGTATCTACTGTCCCTAATGAACTTCATCCTCTCCAGATGAATATACATTCTATCTCTTATCATCTTTTCCAACACTTCACCCATAAACGAAGTAATGCTCACTACTCTACAATTACCAGAATTGACTGTACTCACCTTCTTGAACAAGGGAACAACATTTGCTATTTTCCAGTCTTCTGGCACTATTCCTGTAGATAATTAAGACACCAGGGACAAGGCCAAAGGCTTTTCAATCCCCTCTCCGGCTTCCTAGGGAAACCGAGGATAAATCCCATCCGGCCCAGTGGACTTATCTATTTTCAAACTTTCCGGAATTGCAATAACCTCCTCTTTGTCAACCTCAATCCCATCTAGGCTCGTGGCCTGTATCTCAGTATTCTCCTCAACAACATAGTATTTTCCCTGTGTGAATACTGATGAAAAAGATTCATGTAGCCATTCCTCTATTTCCTCTGACTCCACGCACAACTTCTCACTACTACCTTTGATTGCCCTTAATCTTACTCTAGTCACTCTTTTAGTCCTGATATACTGAATGATAGCCTCAGGGTTTTCCTTGATTCCATCCGCTAATGACCTCTCATGTACCCTCCTGGTTCTTCTCAGCTCCCTCTTTATGTCTTTCCTGGCTAACTTGTAACTCTCAAGTATTCTAACTGAGACTTCACGTCTCATCCCAACATAAGCATTCTTCTTTGCCTTGACAAGAGACTCAAATTCGTTACTAAACCACGGCTGCCTCGCCAGACAACTTCCATCCTGCCTGACATGTATATAATTAACAAGAACACACAGTAGCTGTTCCTTGAATAAGCTCCACATTTCAAGTGTGCTGGTCCTCTTCAATTTTCTTCCCCATCCTATGCGTCCTAAATCTTGCCTAATCTCATCAAAGTTGCTTCTCCCCCCGATATGACTCCTAGCCTATATACCTATCCCTTTCCATCGCTAACCTGAACAAATATGTTCTACACAAAAGCTGTTATCACCAATGCAAACAGCTGACCACACTGGTCACAAGTTGGTGTTTACTCGTGACCTTGTTATAGTCACCAGACCACTTAATACAGCCATCAGCAGGACCACCTGCTTGTTCCATCAAATCAACTACTCTCTCGAAAATACCTAATCTGACCTGTGACAAGAAATTCCACGCTCTTCAAAGGTATTCTAGATTATTCTGCAATTCTCAACTCTGGGATCCCATTTTCAAAATCTTTCAAGCAAATCTGATCTGAACTCTGCTGCCCAGATCATAAATTGCACTTCTTGTTCACCCATCAACGTTTTACCTCACAGTCAGAGAATACTTTTGAATGTCTTTTTCCTTCCATTTGTTCAAATTCAACGACAGCCATGGTTTTGCTATTACAAAGCCCGAGATAAACAATCTCTTAGCTTTATGAACTGGGCTGTTGCTGACTTCTTATCAATCCCCAATGTCTCTCACTACTCAGCAATCACGTCATCAATAACACGAGAAAATATCGCATGTGAAATTTTATATTGAAATAATACACGAATGCAGCAACTATCAACCCGCGATTAAAATATTGAGTTGATTACATTCTTTGGACCTTTTACACATGACCACTGTTCCGTGCTCTCCAGCAAGCACACTGTCAACAAACTGCAGCATTTTGCTGTAAATTAAGATATCAAATGCTATAAATAACATCCATGGCAATGACTATGTATATCAGTCTTGGGAACAACATACCCTACATAATAACTGATCCCACCTGCACACTGATATTCTCACGCATATGCGTATGTCTTCTCTGTCATGCAATGTGAAAGCATCAATTTGTGACACTTTCCAGCAAGTATCAGAGTTACACTAGTTTGAATTGACATTAGTGATGTCCATGCTGATATTCAGCACATACCGAGGCCAAAAGGTGATGAAACTACTCTAGGCCTTCAACATTATCCTTCCCGCAAGATGATATGGAGTGGATTCATCCAGATGATGTAGAAAAGACGGGGAGGGGTGGGGTAGGATACCTATGCAAGTGCTACAGTTCATTCATAGAGTCATATCAGACTGGAGGCATATTCCGTCTCTTTCTCTCCACCAATGCTTCCAGGAAGGCTGAACTTCTTCAGAGTTTGCTGTTCTAGTTTTATGAAAGGGAGAGGGGTGACCCCATTTCAGAAAAGCAGCCCGTGGAATGGGTTTGAGTAAAGCTGAGAAATTACCATTTCAAGAAGTCATTTGTGGGAGTATTGTTTGGGTCACCATGTGTAACAATACAATAGGGAGAGCATAAAGGAAGACATTGCAACAGCTTGCCAGAAAATCACGACAATCAGTATGCGAGCTATTATCTCTAAAATAACTGTGAAAGTTAGATGTGCAAAGACAGCCCACGTGTGCAGCTCATAAAAATAGATCTTGCAATCATTCATTCGAATCGCAAGTTTTCAACCTATATTGAACATCCTGCAATAGTGGAATGAGATCGGATTAACTCATTATCTCATTGCAAAGGCGCCCTTCGGGATCAGCAACATTAACTCCATTGCATAATGCAATCAATTTGAGAGATAGACAACTGTTCTTTTTTGAAATAAAAATCATTTCTGTGCGCACGAAATCAGAGCTGGCTGAAGTGAAATGGAAAATCAGATGGAGGAGAATTCGATCATGATAAAGTGGCAAACATGTAAGGAGACATTTCAGGTCACTTAAATAGGCACATTCCAAAGAGTAAGGAATATTGCAAGGTTCAGAACTGCTTTTTGTGGTTTAAGATAATATCTACATTAAGGAAAACGTATGTGATTGTGGATAAACTGATGGTTAGTGAGAAAATTAGACAGAATATTAAAATGTTCGGAAACGAAATGTCTGAAAATTAAAAAAAAAAGATTGAATAATCAGAATATGATAGGAAGCTAACCAGTGAGTTAAAAAAAAGAGAGAGGACGAGGTCCTGTAACTATTTCGAAAATAAAATAATTTACAAAGTGAAAGTTAGTCATGCAAGAAATGAATGTTTGACAAATCATGCTGTCAAACGCAGCAGAGAAGAAATAAATAGAACACTTATTTTCCAACAGTTTTCATGACAGAGAACACAAGCAGCATTCTAGAAACTGCAATTAATCGGCAAATCAAAGGAAGGGCAAAAGCAGGGAAATGACATGCAACAGAGAAACGGTCCTGCCTTAATAGTTGCAGCTGCGGTCCGAGAGCTGCCTGTCCCCTCGTGACATTATCCCTGCGTCCAAAGTGAAAATGTCATTCAAATAACTGACCTTTTGTGTCGACTGTTGCAGATTATCTCCAATGCTGGAAAGGCCCTTTAGATTGCAACGCATCACATTTAACATGTTTATCAAAACATTTTGAGACAGCGAGCAAGAAATGGCACAAGTCAGTTTGCAATATTAGAAGCTGTTTAAAATAAGGTGAAACTGGACAAGTTCAAAATAATCACGGCTTTATGAACGGGAAATCATGTTTAAGAAATCTACTGGATAAAAGGGGAATCGTCGGTTGCAGTGTGTGTTGATTTTCCGTAAATATTCAATAAAATTCCAAATCAAAGTTCATAGCGGATATTGAAAGACAGAGGACTTTACAATTCTGAAATGGACAGGAGAATAGCGGAAAGTGACAGTAGGTGTGCAGGAGTAATCCTAAGGTTGGCAAGTGATGTGCCAGAGGGACTGTTGGACGAATTGCAACTGTTCGTAATTTATGTGTTGGATTAAGTGGGACATGCTCCATTTGCCCAACATAACGAACTCTCAAAAATAAAAAGAGGCATTAAGTCATCAGAGGGTCTAATTAAACTATAAGAATATCTTGACACGTGTGAATAAGAACACGGAAAATGACGTGCAATGTAGTAATTTGGTGAAAGGGGTGAATATCTAGCAAGAGGAATAGAAAAGAACAATCAAAATGATGACATTTTGTGCAGCTCTGAGTTGCAGAAAGTTGATGGTGTCCAAAAGGATGGATCACTTGACGTTAGCACATCTGGCCAGCAAATAATTAAGGAAACTAAAACAATGATATCATTTATCAAATGGGAAACTGGACACAAATGTGCAGAAGCTTTTTTCCAGATAAACCAGGTACATAAAAGATTCCTCCTGGACTGTGTGGTGCTTCTGATTGGTCATCTCAGTCACATGAGATTTAAACACATCAGAGGCCGTTCAGGAAAGGGTTACCTGACAATTCCGTAGAATGAAAAATTGCCTTTGTCGGAATGGCTTTACAGCCCTTCTGACGGAATTGATACTTGAATGCTGCATATGTACGTGAATATGCCATGATTAGGTCGATTAAAAAATAATGTAAATCAGATGAAGTTAGGGTACAATTTCCCAGTAATATGAAAGACATTCAAGGAAAGGCAGAATTCATGAACCCTGTGGTGCAGCAGGAGGTTGTAACTTTTTTTTATGAAACTGCATGTCGGACTGAACGATGTGTTTGGTACAACTTGTCAATAACTACAATAACATTGCGAAATCATAATGAAGAACGTAGTCAGGTTTACACCATATTTTATAGGGTAAAGTGCATTGTACCCTGACTTTGTTAAAACGAAAAGAAAGCTGCCTCAGTTGGCGAAGCCCATATCCCTCTTTTTTAAAAAAAACTATTAAACAAATATGCTTTAGTCATGCAAGTTTCATAATAAAAGCAGAATTCCCAGAATTAATGGAAAGGAAAGGAATTTCCATGAAATAATGGATACTTCCCAGAAAACCTGGTGCAGTGCAGTGATTAATATTTGGCAGAACTATAAAAATGACAGAACTCTGTAAATACTGACAGACATAGCAATGAAATAACAAGTTCGAACCAGTGACACTAATTTGCTATAAGATAGCCATTAATGTTGATATTAACTTCATACTGCTGGGAAACTTGGAATATTAAACATATTTTTATCAAGACAAAGCAACTGGCATAGAAGTATCCAATTTTTTTCAAAGTTTACCGTTAGAGGAAACATGTCAAAGTTAACCAGAAAATTTCTATCGTCTATTTCAGTTAAACACATTTGAACCTCGGTTTTCATCATCTCAGCATTCCATGGAATGCCAAAAAAACACTACTCACTGAAAGAAATAAAGTTATTGGCTGAGACAGCATACTCTTGCCAGACCATAGGGGCTGCTCTCTCATGAGAGGGAAATGACTGTTGGTGATTTAACCTGAGGGCCATCACATCTCAGGGGATGGACGTGGCTGAGAAGGAGAGTCCTTCACGATAACCTCAAACCAAAAATGGGAATTGAACCCATGCTGCTGGTATCACATTGCTCTACAAACCAACAATTGAGCCAACTGGGGTAATCCAATCCCCGAGGTAAAATAGCATGCATACAAAATTAAAAACAGTCTTAGTGTTCTTCAAGCAGGAAGGAAAATATTTGTTTTTGGAGGGTTTCAGGTGGGAACAAGTTACCCAAGCCAAATAATTGTCTCACTGAGCCTTTCTCTGTCCTAAAAGAACGTGTCCTATCTTCAATTGACTTTTCTGTATTGATGATGAAATTCTTGAAACTCCTAAACTTTTTTTCATAACCATATGCGTGCATTATTTTCCTTTATGCACAGAGTTCATCTGACCATACTGAGTACCAAACTAATTATTGGGTCAACAGGACTGATCTGTTCATAGAGACTAAATTCAGTCAGACCATATACACTGCAGAGAAAAAGCATGAGGGGACGCTCATAGATAGTCACAAAATTCTAATAAGATCATGAGAAATTTGTTCACCAAGAGACGGGTGATCTGATGAGATTGGCTGTCAGAGAAAACTGTTGAGGTCAAACCATTGATGGTTTTTGAGACCAATTCAAAAATAGATTTAGGGTAAATGGATTAAACAGCTTCGGAGAAACTGGATACAAGATTGAGTTAACTGACTCATCATGGATGGACGGACAGACGGTCGGACGTCACCATGGCTCAGTAGTTAGCATTGTTGCCTCGCCATACCCAGGATAAAGATTTAGTTTCAGTCTTTGGCTACTGTCTGTGTGGCGTTTGGAAATTCGCCCAGTGTCTGCATGGTTTTGCTCTGGGTGCTCCACTTCAACTCCCACGGTCTGACGATCTACGGGTTAGGTCAATTAGCTGCAGTAAATTGCCCATAGAGTTCAGGGGTGTGTAGGTCAGGTGTAAATGTAGAGTGTTGGGTGGGTTCCTCGTGAATGGGTCAGTGTCAACTTTTTGGGCCGGATCGCCTGCTTACACACTGTAGCCATTCTATCTTAATTATGTTGGAGTAATTTCAAAAGGTCAGGTCTTCTGTGATGCCGATTTTCTGAATTTCCGTGTTTCATACGGATGGTTATTCTTCAGATTAATATAATTTGGCAGTCTTCCCAGCTGATCTGTTATTCCCCAAAATTCACTGAATAATTTCCCTTACGGGAAGGTGGAGAACAGTTAATTTCTCGGATCGTCTCGTTCAGATTTGATTTTGGATTTAAAAATTTCGCAATTTTGCTTTAACACATATTTTAGCCTTTTGCAGGCAAAATAACAGAGTCTGTTAGTTTTGGCCGAGCAGAAGTTTCCGAAGTACAACAAGTGATCACTGTACTGGCAAACATAGTTCTATTAATGCAGGAGTCAAAATAAATGTACACTGACTTGTATAATAGAAAACAAAATAATAAAATGTGTGAAGTTTTTAACGATTGCAGGGAAACGTGACATGGCATAAAAAAACTTTTCATTGGCGTGAAAAATATCAGGTAAAATAATTAAATTTGCATGGCAGAAACACACCCAATTCCACTTCATTCAAAGAGACAGAGCTATTTTCTGGAAATTTACCATGACACGAACAATATCACAGTAGAAAATATTAATTCTTTTCAGTTAAAATGACAGTATCTTCTGCCTGGGCAAACTATTCTACGCACCTTCTAGAGGCGCTAAGATCATTTTCTATGTTCGCACATTAGTCTAAGAAGAACCAAATTGCAGAAGTTGTTTAGTGCAGTGAATGCTTCCTGTTGTGGGATTGACACCACGGCAAAGCTGCATTTTTCTTTTAATTTGAGGGTGCCTGTGTTGAACTGGGTGGACAAGGTCAAAAGTCACACCACATCAGATTATAGTCAAACAGGTCTTCTTTTTAAATCACAAACTTTCTGATCTTCGCTCCTTTGTCAGGTGAAACCTGATTTCTGACCTTTTTGTTAGTTGTTGTCAATTATGAACTACTGATTTGGGGTTCCCCTATTATCATCTGCAATCGTAAATACCTGTCCAAGAATACGACAGCAAGGTGACTGCATCACAAAAGCAATGCTGTAGTGCACACATCGATTTATTGATCTTATTTCGTTAGGGATGATGTCCTGAGGATCCATGAGGGCAAGGCAAAGACTATTTAGCCAGGTTGCTTGATCTGGTTAAAAGAATTGCATCGGATAGCAATGAATATTATCAGTAAGGCAAAGAATATTCCACGCTAGGAATTAATATCGTATAGATGGGCTACATGATTTCCACTTTAATGTCAAGTAAACATTTTACACTAAAGCTATAGTGGGTTCAAAGTTCTCAAATATTTGACTCCCTCTTAAACACAATAAACTTCGATCCACAGATGGACATGCATCTGGGAGAGCATGTTTCAGATAATCTGGATTCGTGCTAAATTACAGAGAAATTACTCTCCGCTAGTTGTCTGAAATAGGGCTCTGGTAAAATCAGTGCACAATTATTCACCATTTTATGGAACTGGAGCAGACGAACTTAAGCTGCAATCAACCTTTACCAAGCCCACGTTTGGTGAGCTACAATTGTTCCAGTTTCAAAATTGGACGGTCCATTTGCTGATTTTGTGATAATGTTAATGTAATCGAAATTATGTTAAATAATGAGGCTTGTCTTTCGAAACATTGATTTTGGACACAATCCAAAACATTAATGTTTGCAGAAAGTTTTCGTCAATCTATACTTGCATTAGTTGTTCAGATTAGAAGTTTTGAATACCATTGACACACTGGCATGCCTTAGGACAGCCTCACATCGTGGGCAGTTTCCTGCTTAAACAGCTAAGCCATCATCTGCGCAAATAAAATCTTATATACTCTATGCCAAGCAAGTTAAACATTTAGATACTGTATTGGCTTGTTCTCAGCTACATTTACGTCTATATTTGTATATTAGCATAAATTTGCTCAAACAAAATCTGCAAATGAGTTTGAAATGGAAGACACATAAATTATAGCACGCAAAATATGTCGATTAGTAAACGTTCTGAATCTCACGTTGTGCAGTTGAGCCTGTTTTAACGAGAAAACTTTTTTAAAAAAATAACTAAACTGCAAAATCGTAGCGATAAGTAGCAAGAGGGTCACTTACCAGGATTCACAGTCAGAATGGTGCCGTCTCCATATATGTTGTAGTCACAGTCCATCAGCTCCCATTCAACGCCATGCAAAAAGTGTCAGTGAAGCAGAAGTCCTAGAATCAATATACCAAAACAAATCCTCTCCACTATTTTCCATATATATTCACAGCATTAACAAATCTTCATTTATTAACAATTTAAATCCATTCATTTACCGACTATCTCCAATGCCAGCTTGGGTGACATTGGAAGCGTTAGCATGCTGATATGTAATGAACGGGAAACTTGTATACAATTCCAGAATGGAACGAATTGGAATTGATGTTAACTGTATGAAGCAGCATTCATGAGAGAAAGTCGATTTTGGAATCATGTTCATCAGAAGCAGAAAAAGGAATAACTGTCCGAGAGGTTTGTGCTCTGGCTTGTGTCACTGTGCAATCCCAGCTACACATTGTTTCACACCAGCACAAGAAATCCATTGTTGCAAACATAAGTGAAGATTCTTCAAATGCTCCAGGATATTGTTTGATTGATCCAGCAAGTGTGACGTAAATCACTCCCTTTATATAATGTATTCCCAGGCACGTTTATAATTTTCAGCCACTCTTCAAATCCTGAATATTTATCTATATTGCTTTGTGAATATGATTTTAGCAGTCGCATAATAATCAGCTAAAGAAGTATGAAAATCGGTCTTTGGCAGTTGCCAGGCACTAAAATTTGCAAAAAATATTTCAGCATGAGGTACTTAAGCATGCAGATAATAATTTATATGAGCAGTGGATTCACATGTGGCAGGACGTTTCTGTATTGCGGGAATCACAGATTCGTCACTGTGGTAGCACAGTAACACAGTCACATACAGCAATGCAAAAACTTCCCATTGTCATTCATACAAAAACACCAAGTCGATGCACAAACTGCAATCTGGATTCCTACCAATGTGCACCTTCTCACATTTATTTCAGAAAACCAAATTTGATATCCATCCAAACTCCAGAATAGCTGGCCATCCTGTAAACCAATAAATCAAAGTGTTTGAGGTTCTGGTAACAATGTGTGCTGGTAGTTTCTGTATTACAGACGTCAAGTTCTCGATTGTTGTGGTAGTCACAGCTGTCACAGTGATACATCCCAGTGCAAAAACAAATGCTCGCACATTACTGTAAGTTCAACAACTGCACTGAATATCCAAGTGCACCTTCTCTGAATTTCCCTGCTGAATTTTGTTAACTATCTTTTAGAACTTGACTCCTGCTATTCTGTATCCTGAACAGTGGCCTCAAAGTGCATGTTGAGCGTTGACAAGACAAAACAAGGCAAATTTGCTTGGAAGATCTGAGGGTGTTTTTGTATTGGTGGAAGATCAGGTTTATCACTGTGATAACTACACGCTTGACACTGATATGTACCACTGTCTTCAACTCTTAGGTCACTAATTCGCAAAGAAAAGGACTTTGATCCCTTGTTCATTGTTTTCGAGTATCGTCCACCAGTTGATAAGCTCTTCTTTGATGCGCCCTTTTTTGTGAAATACCAGCCCGTGTTACACAATGCATAGCTGGAATCTCTTAGGACGCAATTGATGGTCAGTGATTCGCCTGCCTCCTTTGTTGCCGTTCTCGGTGTTTGTTCAACCCATTCAGTAAAGACATCTGTGCAGAGAAAAATATATTTAATACATGACTTTTATTTCTCATCGGGAGAGTTTCAGACAAGGACATATCAATAATAAAAACACAGTCTCCATGCGAGTAACATCTATAAAAAACCGTACTTACTTGGTAACCAGGCTAAAAGGCACGAAAACAAGAAAATATTCATTGTTTCTGCACCAACAAACAGAACTTCATACGCAGCCAATGCTGGAATTAAAACCTGTTCTGTGTAACAGTGTGTGTCGGAGGACCGACCTTATAAACCACGGGAGACTCTGCTCATTTGCATCATGTGGAGCGAGAAACCAATCAGGTTGATGCTAACTCACGAATTGTGATGGGCTGAGCTTGATGCAGACGAACCAACATCACATCATGGAAATCTGCATCAATTGAGAATTGAGAAATTAACAGCATGTGCTTATTTCCTTGTGTTTAACTTGGTGACATTTTGATTTCATATCCGTGAACATTTGTCAAGTTCAGGCAGCGAATTCATGAACAAAGGGGGCACTTAAATAATTAAGACTGAAACCCACACATGGTGACCTCTGACAACCGAGTGGCCACGCGTCTTATGTATGCATGCAATGCTCGCAAGAACCATAAAATTAGAAACATCAGGTTCAATTGGCGTCTCTCGTTCCTTGAAAATTTCGCATGAAATGTGTGTCAATATTTGAAAGTCTTTGACTGTTAGTAGCTATGAACGTAAGAACAGATTTTGCAGAATTCAAAATTTGAAACTGGTTAGTGAAGTCAATTCAAGAATTCAGAACAGAGAAAACACGAAAAAAGAGACGAAATTCAGCCTGTTTAAAAATGGATAGAAGCTTCTCGTCACGTTGACATAATCCATTTGGGTATAATCTTCGAGATGGTGCTGCTGAAACTTGAATGTTCTGTTCAACTGCAAATATGGCTCGCAATTCAGAAGATCAAAGCGATATTGATAGATTGGTGTGATTGAGTTTAAAAGCAGCAGACAGAACTCAGGAACAAGTGCAAAATGTTTTTGCCATTTGTTAATCAAAACAGGATTCGATATGCGTTGAATTGTTAAAAGTGTCTTGTTTCATTGAGGAAGGCTTCTTTTTGAGCATAATGTTAGAGCTTGGTAGGATTTCACAAAGAGTCAAATGAAATTCCAGGTCATGCTTGTTAAATCAATTCAAAATGGTGCAAATGATAAATCCCAACACTATAATCACAGATCAGCTTTTGACCCCACCAAAGAGTTTGTATGCTGTGATTTCAAAGCTTGCACCAACGGTTATCCAGAATGTTGATTGACGTGGAAATATAATATGATGATTACATGGAAAACGAGCTTTCTTTGTTCAAAGAACTGCAATTGTTGGCCGACATAATATGTGGAACAGGCGGAAAATATTTGCATCGAGAAAGAGAACTTCGAGAGATTGCATAAGCTGTAAACAGGAGCCGTGCATATACGTTTAAATGTAAAATCTTTGTCGGGGGAAGCAGGCACACCCTCGCAGACAGCGTTATGATGCTGTGAAAACTTTTACCAGGGTTGTAGTTTCATATCATGATATTTCATCAGATGGGCTCCGATTAAAACACATGGCGTGAAGTTTTAACTTTGTTCTGCTCTTCTCAGAGACTGCAAACGTTGTTTAGCATTTTCAGTGTATTCTATTTGCCCGGTTTTAATGCAAAACGTTCAGCATCATCGCATGCTGTTTTCCATGTGGAGGTGGAGTGGAGGGAATCGGAGTTCTTGTGGCTGCTTGGCTGAAACTGAGTAATATCTAATTTCTCCCTGATTATTATCCGTTTATTTCTTCAGAAGAGGCAACAAGAATGCCCCCCACCCCAACCCCCGCATTTCTAGCCCAGCTACAGCATTCAAGAAGATGATGGCTGATCTGAAATTAACCTCAACTCCACATTCCTGCATACTGAATAATGTTTCATCCCCATGAAATCAAGAATTCATTTACCTATCCTTATAAATATTTAATACCATTCTGATTACTCTATCTTTGTGGAAGAGCATTCCAAAGACTCACAAATATATAAGCAATTATTTCCCTTTCATGTCTGTCTGAAGTGGGCAAGTCTTTGTGTTAAAACTATGATTTTTTTTCTCTATTCCCCCAAAAAAGGAAACAATCTTTCATCATCGACCCCGCCTATTTTCCTCAGCACTCCATATGCTTCAATCAACTGATCTCTGTTCTCTGCTTAACTCCAGAATGTACACACCTCGCCTCTCTCCCCTATTTTCTCTTCTTTCTCATTAACCTTTCCATAAGCACAGTGACCAACACTGTCCAAAATATATCTGATTTTTATCTTACCAATGCCCTGTATAACAGAAGCTGTTATACTGTTGCAGCGCACTGCTGTCACAAAAACACATAAGTCTCATTTAACTTTCTTGATTAATGTCCATTCTGAAAGCCAGATCTCTCTGCATGTGAGAACGTTGCACTTTATTAACGTCATGATAATAGGATTTATTATTAATTAGTGTGTCTTATCTTTTGTCCTGGATCGCAATGATTCATTTTATGGGAGTCACTCATTATTTGCAGAGATTTCCTCAATAATAGCGTCTTAATTAAACCAGGGCTGAAACTCAGCCTTCTATCGAATTTAGTCTGATCCGTTGTTTCCAATGATTCAGGAGAATATTCTGAAACTACACAAGGCACTTGATAGCCAGAGTCGAAATGAAAAATAGGCAGGATGAACACGTGGCTTGAGGGTTGGTGTAGGAGGGAGGGGGTTCAGATTTGTTGGACATTGGCACCGGTTCTGGGGATGGTGGGACTATTACAAAATGGACGGTCTACATCTGAAACAGACTGGAACCAATGTCCTTGGGGGAGTTTTTGCTACTTGTTGGGGAGGTGTTAAACTAATGTGGCAGGGGTAGTGGGAACCAGAAGAGAAGAGAATTAGACAGTGATATGTATATTAGAGATGTAAGAATCATAAAGATAGCATTAATAAGTGGAAGAGTAGGCAGATCAGATGAATGCAAAAGAATTGGTGACCTGAAGTGTATCTACATTAATGCAAGGAGTATAGTGTGTAAGGTAGATAAACTTAGGACTTGGATTGGTGCCTGTGAGTATGACGTATTGCAATCATAGAGACTTGGTTGAAAGAAGGTCATGATTGGCAATTAAATATTCCAGGGTATAGGATACTTTAGACAGGGTGCAGGGAAGTTCTACGAGGATGCTGCCTGGTATGGTTCTAGCTCTGAAGAGAGGTTGAAAACGTTAGGATTGTTTTCATGAGAAAAAAGGAGATTGAGGGGTACCTGATTGAGGTATACAAAGTCATGAAGGGTATAGACAGGGTGGATGGAGGCAAGCTTTTTCCCAGGGTGAAGGATTCAATAACGAGAGGTCATGCTTTCAAGGTGAGAGGTGAAATGTTTAAGATGGATACACGCGGCAAGTACTTCATACAGAGGGCAGTGGGTGTCTGGAACGTGCTGCCGGCAGCGGTAATAGAGGCAGGCATGGTAGCTTCATTTAAGATATGTCTGGACAGATGCGTGAGTAGGTGGGGAGCAGGGGGATGCAGATGCTTAGGAATTGGCCGATAGGTTTAGACAATAGATTTGGATCAGCTCAGGATTGGAGAGCTGAAGGGCCTGTTCCTGGACTGTAAGCTTTCTTTGTTCTTTGTTCTAATTAAAGCCATAATGGCTTTGTGATTTTATATTGCTTCTCTAAGAAAGCTTATCTAAGAAAGAGATAAATGGTATTCTATTAATGCCCGGTCTCTTGCAACGAATTAGTTAACTCAAAAGCTGTGACATTTAGGCTGGTTAGCCTAACCTCGGTCGTTGGTAAGATTTTCGTGTCCATTATTCAACGTGAGATTGCAGAACACTTGCGTGTGATTGGTAAAATAGGGTTGTTCAATGGGAAGCCATGCCTCACAAATCTGAAAGAATTATTTGACGAGGCAACCAGCAAATAAGACAAAGGAGACCCAGTAAACACGATGTATTTTGATTTTGACAAGCACAGAGCCCTGATAAATAAGATAAGAGCCATCGTGTTTGACATAACTCACTGACATAACTGGAGAATTGGCTGACTGGCAGAAGATAAAACGTGGGGATAAAGAGGTCATTTTCAGGATGGTAGCCAGTGACTACTGGATTTCTGCAGGGTCAGTGTTGGGACCACAACTATTCACTTTATTCATAAATGATCGAAACGAAGAAACTAAGGGCATTATTGCCAGCGTCACAGATTATACAATGATAGTTTGAGGGACAAGAAATGCTGAGGAAACGGATTGTGCTGAAGGATTTCGACTGTCGGGGGGATGAGCAAAGAAGTGGTAGATGGAACATCATGTGGGGAAGTGTAAGGTTACGAATTTTGGTTGGAAGGATCAAGATGAGGAATATTTCCTAAATGGGGAATGACTTCTGAAATCTGAAGCATGACGGGAGTTGGAAGTCCAACTGTATAAGGGTCCATTAGGAGCACATTTGGAATATTGTGAGCAGTTTTGGACTACTGTCTAACGAAGGACGTGTGGCATTGGAGGGAGTCCACAGAGGCTTTGCATAAATGATCCACTGGATACCAGGCTTACGTTTTGAAGATCAGTTGAAGATTCTGCCTTTGAGCGGAATGCTGTTTAGAAGAATAAGGCTGGAGTGTCAGTGAATCTTACCGAATACTGAGAAACCTGTATACAGCGGATGAGCAGAAGATAATTTCCCGAGGGCATAGCCTCAGAGTGAAGGGACGATCTTTCAAAATTGAGATGGAGAGGAATTTATTCAACAAAATGGTATAACTCCATGTCACAGATGTCTGTGGAGTCTAAATCATTGAGTGCATTTAATACAGATTTAGTTTCTTGATTAGGAAGGGAATCAAGGGTTATGGAGAGAAGGCAGAACAATGGGGTTGAGAGACATGTCAGCAATGCTCGAATGACGGAGCAGATCTAGTATTCTAAATGAACGTATTAATACAACACATATGAAGGTTTTACAGTTTAATATTGACACATTTTGCAGAGTCTTTTACAGTATTGTGAATGCAGTCAGTTGGGGGTTCTCAACTCTCTCTAAATTTCCTCTATCTTCTACGAGAACTTATTCATACTGTTACAAAGCACACACATAACCCTAAAGTTACATTAGTCCACAAAACATGTTGAAGCAGAAGAAGTGTCACATTTTCGCTAGAATGCACATAAATTGGTCTCTACTCAGAATCCACACCAGGTTGTTTTGATGGTTGTATACTAACGCTTAGAATTCCTAATAATGCTAGAGCAATTTTGAATGCAATATGCATTCTGGGTGGTGCTGGAAGAATATTAAACATGGAATGCATAAAAAAATGTATCAGGAAATAATATTTAGAATTAGTTGTCGATACTAAAACAATGTAACTACTATATATCTTTCACTGCAGTGCCTACGAGAATAAACGTTGTTTGTGAAGCTGTGTAGTCGGCACGAGACAGGGAAACACTTATATAAATGTAAGCTCTGTTGTATATTTAATGACCGTCATTACTTCATGCACACAACTTGATATATTTTATGCGAGATTGCAATTAAAGAAACCAAACAACTGCAGTCCACCAGATGCATGAACACAGTTTCAAATGTTTAACTTTTCTAAACATAAATAATAACTGCAGTTCAGCCAATCAATAAATGCAGTGTTCACCGCAACATACAGTCGGGTTCGCCCCGATGCCACAAATGGCCCAATATTTCTGTATCATAAGGGAACTAAAAGAAGGAACTAGCTCGTTTCTTCTCTCTTATTGCCTCCACCTTCCCGCTCCCGTAAAATGAATAACTAATGTTCCTCACATCAGTTACCCTCCAGAACAATATTTTCAATTTATAACAACTGAGAATTTGCCACAAATCAATACCTAAGGGGAAGAATGCACCTCAGTTATCACGAGCTGCACATGGGCTACGTAACGTCTTTTAGATCGAGTAATAAGCGTTTTCTTTTCATTGATAATGCAACTCGACATTAATACAAGAGTGAGACTGTCCGTCCTGTTTTGGCGACAGTTCCAAATTACTCCTGAGAAGATAATGGACTGACAGCTTCTTGAATCACTTCATACTATCAGGAGAAGCTCCCACATTTCTGTCAGAAAGTTCCAATGCAGCTTCTTAAAATTCGTGAGAGAACATAATATTAGTCCAAGCTCGGAAGGAAACTTGCAGCTTATTGTCATCCCAAACACACCTTGTCTATTTCTGTCAAAGTAAATATGTGCATTGAAAATTGAAGGACTGCTATTTCATAACTGATTAATTAATGGGATATGTAAACAGGGTTGGGTTAGCACTTATTGTTCATTCCTTCTTGCCCTTCAGAAGGTGGTCAGTAATCTTCTTAAATTTCTGTTCTGGCAGAGGCCCCAGAAATCGAACATGCCAGTCTTCAGTTTCGATTCATTCTTGATCATAGCATCAAATATCTGGAGGCTCCGGATAATTCAATGAGGACTTACAACGTTCCTCCAAATGCACTCAATTTTGCAAAACCTGTTGTCCCACGATCCAAGTTGTTCTGGTGAAGCTGAAATAATGCTATCTAAACAGCAATGATGAACATTGCCTCGTTATTTCCTTATCCATTCCGAACAGTTATTACCCAATCAGTAAACTCTTGATCACTGGAAATGTGATGGTACAGCTCTTCAGCAGAGTTAAAAAGAACCAATGGCTTTGCAGTAAGAATGACTTCTGCCAAGGCTGCTTAGATACTGACGTTAGTGCAGTCTTGGTTCAACTATGGACAAATGAGCCGAATTCCAGAGGTGAAGCAGATGAGTGAATTCTTCATATCAAGGCCACCTTTGATCGCGTGTAGAATGAAGAAGCCCTCGCAAAACTGAAATCGATCAGAATCAAAACTCTCCACTGGTTCCAATCATTCCTATTGCAAAGGAGGGATCGCTGTGGCTATTGGATGGCAGATATTTCGGCTCCAGAACATCTCTGTTGGAAATACTCAAAGTAATGTCATATATTCAGCCATCTTCAGCTACTTCATTTATCATCTTTAGATCAGAAGTGTGATGTTTTCTGAAGAAGACACAATGTTCAATACAATTCACAACTCCTCAGAAACGAAAAGGCACACGTGACGAAATGCAGTTAGACCTGGAAAATGCCCAGGTTTAGGCTCAGAAATGACAAATATTAGCACCTCACACGGTCAGCCAGTAACCATCTGCAACAAGAAAGGATCTTGACATCGCCACTTGATACCATTACACTCACTGAATTCCCCTGTATCACTGAGATTGCCCTCCTTTTGTTTATAATGACTAACAGCAGTCAAATGCTGTGCTATTTTCTGTTTTTGTATTGCCCTATATTCCTGGGCAGGATGCATGTGGGAAGGGTTCTGTGTTGCTGGAAGTTGACAGCAATGTAGTTGTTCTGGAAGCGCTTGTACTGGAAAGATATGGAGCATTTAAATTTGGAACTATTGCATGGACTTTGGCAGCAAAAATAGCCTTTGCTGTGTCCAGTACTTTCAAATATTTCGTGACGCCACGAAGTTGTTGTGTATTATGTCCCTCGCAACTGAGTTCACTTTAAGTCAATTGCAATCTGGTTGACAGCTATTTGTTGCAGATACAGCTGAGAAATCAAGTTGCACAAGACTCCACTGATTCAGATTGCAGCTCAGTGTCTCAGCCAGAATTTGCTCTCAAAGCAATTAGTTGTTGAATCAAGTAAATTAGGAAATGCATTAGAAATCTGCTTGATAGTCATCTCAGTTCTGCCATACCTTCCTGTAAAACAGATGTTTAAAACAAAAAAAATCAGAAATGTGTTTCGGAGTTCAACCAAAATCAACATCATTCAGTCATTGTGTAAGTGTACAAGCATCATCTTTAGTAGAATTATGGCAATGAATATTATTCTTGACAAATTCCTAAAAGTATTACAAATAAAAGACACAGCAGAACATTGAATTTAAATATGAAATATTAATCAGCACAATAACGTGCATTATGCAAATACATGTTACAATTTATTGAAACCTCACAGATGGCTGATCCAAGCTCATCGTGTCATAAATTGATCAGTATTTTGCAGTCTCAAAACTTGATGATGTTTTGCAACAACCAGGTTTCTATGATAAAATACAGGTTCTCAATTGTTGCCTGTCTTTAGAGACACAAATATTATTGACAGATTAACAACTGTTCCTCCCTGTTGAACAAAGAATGACAATTCAACCGCACGAATGGAAGTACTCATCTGTATCAGGCAATCGAACGATTGAGGCGTCTATACAGATGGAATATTATTTCTTTAAAATCCAAAAAGTAAAAAAGCTCTGAAAATTAGGAGCGAACCCCCTTTCAGCATAAAGCAGGTTCCAGACTCTTGATTAAAATAGATGTCTCTGGTCAAGGTTGTGCCCAACCATGTAAAATTGGAATGTGTGGACTGAGATAAACAACGTACAGGAAATAACGAAAGGTGCAAAGTATCGAGATCACGGTTGATATCTCCAGATGGTCTGAAATGGCTGATCAGACCAACACCTCTATGTAGCATGAAGGAAGTTTTCTTTTCCTGGAATGTTATGTATCAAATAGACAATGTCAGGGGATTTTTTTTTCTGACGGCTCAAAGAAAATGAAACCAAGGATTTCACAGACATAAAAATTAAAATATTCAGAAAATATTAATCACAAAACATTTGTTGTGTTTTTTGGAGGCACGAAGTAAAATCGCCCGCGAGCTTATGGTAATTCATGTTAAAACAATGATCAGATAATAGCAGATTGAAAATATCCTGGGAATATGAGAGATTACCCACTCTTATGGAAAGAAACAATGTGCTTACTATTTGTCAAACGATGAAAGGTTGTAAAAGAAGAGGAACAGAAGGCTTTGGGTGCCCTTCCCAATTATGCACTGAAGGCAGCAAGCAATTAGAAAGGTTGATCGAATTTCAGTTATCATTACAAGAGGATTTGAATGCAGGAGTAGTGAAGTGTGGCCTCATTTGTAAAGCAGCTTTGTTAGACCTCACCTGGAGCATTGCGTGAATTTTTAAGCCCTTATTGCTGAAAATATGTTATAGCCATTGAGGGAGAGCAACGATGGATAAACCACACTTCAGCCCAAGATTGAGGGACTGGACTTTTACTATTTTATTGGCCTCGATGTCTCTATTTCAGCATAAGTCAATGGATATAAGGTACCGACCAAACAGGGTCTGAAGTAGACAGAAGTGAGGAGAATCGTGAGGGACAGGTATTTGGAGAGGCAAGGACTGATTCGGGAGAGTCAACATGGCTTTGTGCGTGTGAAATCATGTCTCATAAAACTTGATTGAGTATTCTGAAGAAGTATCAAAGAAGATTGATGAGGGCTGAGCAGTAGATGTGATCTATATGGACTTCAGTAAGGCGTTCGACAAGGTTCCCCATGGGAGACTGATCAGCAAAGTTAGATCTCATGGAATACAGAGAAAACTAGCCATTTGGAGACAGAACTGGCTCAAAGGTAGAAGACAGAGGGTGGTGGTGGAGGGTTGTTTTTCAGACTGGAGGCCTGTGACCAGTGGAGTGCCACCAGGATCGGTGCTGGGCCCTCTACTTTTTGTCATTTACATAAATGATTTGGATGCGAGCATAAGAGGTACAGTTAGTAAGTTTGCAGATGACACCAAAATTGGAGATATAGTGGACAGCGAAGAGGGATACCTCAAATTACAACAGGATCTGGACCGGATGGGCCAATGGGCTGAGAAGTGCCAGATGGAGTTTAATTCAGATAAATGTGAGGTGCTGCATTTTGGGAAAGCAAATCTTAGCAGGACTTATACACTTCATGGTAAGGTCTGAGGGAGTGTTGCTGAACAAAGAGACCTTGGAATGCAGGTTCATAGCTCCTTGAAAGTGGAGTCGCAGGTAGATAGGATAGTGAAGAAGGCGTTTGGTATGCTTTCCTTTATTGGTCAGAGTATTGAGTACAGGAGTTAAGAGGTCATGTTGTGGCTGTACAGGACATTGGTTAGGCCACTGTTGGAACATTGCGTGCAATTCTGGTCTCCTTACGATCGGAAAGATGTTGTGAAACTTGAAAAGGTTCAGAAAAGATTTACAAGGATGTTGCCAGGGTTGGAAGATCTGAGCTACAGGGAGCGGCTGAACAGGCTAGGGCTATTTTCCCTGGAGCGTCGGAGGCTGAGAGGTGACCTTGTAGAGGTTTACAAAATTATGAGGGGCATGGAAAGGATAAATAGACAAAGTCTTTTCCCTGGTGTGAGGGAGTCCATAACTAGAGGGCACAGGTTTAAGGTGAGAAGGGAAATATATAAAAGAGACCTAAGGGGCAAGTTTTTCACACAGAGGGTGGTACGTGTATGGAAGTAGCTGCCATAGGATGTGGTGGATGCTGGTACAATTGCAACATTTAAGAAGCATGGATGGGTATATGAATAGGAAGGTTTTGGAGGCATATGGGCCGGTTGCTGGCAGGTGGGAGTAGATTGGGTTGGGATGGACGGGTTGTACCGAAGGGTCTGTTTCCGTGCTGTACATCTCTATGACTCTATGACTCTATATACACACATGCAGAGAGAAATGTACATACATATACATCAAATACTTGTATAAACGTATTCGTGTCTAAATTGCACCTCTGCCTCATTCAACACGGAATCAATTATCACATGATATTTTCACCGAATTTGCTGGTACTTTTGGTGGATTTCAAATGCTCTGAGATCCATCCAATGATCATCGACACAACAAGACATCTAGCTATTACCACTTCGTACCCAATGGTTTTTCAGGCAGAATTCGAGGAACAGGAGAGTCGACGTTTTGAGCATAAGCTCTTCATCTGATTAAGTGCTCATGTTCGAAAAATCTACTCTCTTGCTTTTCTTATGCTGCTGGACTGGCTGTGCTTTTCCAGCACCACACTTCTCGACCCTGAATCTCCAGCATCTGAGAAGACTAACCAGTGAAGATGTAGCAGGTTCAGATACCACCGACCTAACCTGCTGCAGAATCCATTCTAATTCCTCAGAAATCCAAAGCGCTTTTTCCTACACCTGCTCTTCAAAACGTTTTGAACCAATCACTCCTTTTGTTCTTTTACCCATTGATACGTGGCAGAGAGAAATCCAAAGATTACTGCCTTTGAGAATCTGTCTTTAAATTTCATTTTTAACTCGCTGAAATCTGTCTTCAGGATTCAGTCTTCTTCATGCCTATGTTGTTAGCACCAATACGGGCAGTGACATCTGAAAGTGCCATCTTCCCGAGAAGGAATTCCGCACCCACATCATAATATCATTCCCTTCCAAGGAGGCAACGTACCATCCTATAGTTAGTGAATCAAACTTCTGACCACTGACCAGTTCTTGCTGTCACTGTACTTATATGACTAGAGAAGTTCAGGTTCTGGTCAATGGTGACAATCAGGTTGTCGATATTGGGTGACCCTGTAAAGTTAACATCACTGAATGTCTCCGGGTAATTTTATTGGTGATGATCAATGCCTGGTATTAGAGTTGCAGGAACTTTCACTAACAATTGTCAGCCCAAAACGTGCTATGGATCCAGATCGTGGTACATTTAGACATGGACTGCATCAGTATTTGAGAGTTATGAATGGTGCTGATCGTTGTGCGGTCACCAGTAAACATCCCTGCTCCTGATCTTATGGTATAGGGGAGGTCATTGATGAAACGGATGAAAATAGTTCAGCCAGGATCATTGCCCTGAAGAACTTCAGCACAGATGTCCTGGCGCTGAGATTACTGATCTCCGACAACTCCAAACATTCTCCATTTGCCAGGAATGGCGCAAAGCATTGATTTTTCACCTGATTCTCAGTGGCTCCAATTTTGGTCGAGATCATTGACTCTCTATTTGTTCAATTGCGATATTAGTATAAAGACCAATCGCTCTCACATTTGCTGGAATCCAGCTGAAAAGATGACGGCATACATTATAATTAGCTCGTTGTTATTTTTAAGTAAGGCGTGGTGAATGACTAACCTCTCAATTCTTCTTTCCATAAGTAGGTCATTATGCAAATTGGGGACAAAACCTGTCTCACTTTAAAAGTATCGGCACCTGCAAATTAACTCATATTTGGTCATCTTCGTTATGAGCTGTGGAAAGAGGCTTTCTGAAACTATAGAAGGCAATAATCAAAAACGGTTGGAAAACCGTGAACAACTTTTGGTACCGTTATCTATCGAAATATATTTTGACACTGGTTGGAGTCCAGAAAAATTTCATTCAGCTAATCGTGGATATGAAGGTTTTTTTTTAATAAACATAATTAAATGATTGGGCCTTGTAGTTGAGAAGAATGAAAGGCGATCTTATCAAACCAATTGTAATCAGAAAGAGATTTGGAGAAACTGTTTCCCCTTGTGGGACTGTCTCGGACCACGGGACACAATCAGTGTAAGGATTCACCTATTTAACCTAGATGTGGTGAGGTACTTGTTCTATGAAAAGATTACGAATCTGTTGAATTTCATATCATAGAGGGCGGTCGATGCTGAGGTATTTAAAATATTCAAGGCAGTGACGGATAGATGTTTATTCAGTAAAGGAATCAATTGGTAAAAGGAAAAGTCAGGAAATTGAAGCCAAGGTTTATCAGATTTGCCATGATCTCATTGAATAGCGGGACAGATTCGACGGACTGAGTGGTCTCTTTCTGCTCCAGGTTTCACATTCTAAACAAGAAGGTTGCTGAAGGAGGTGAACAGTGGAGAGCAGATGTCAATATGTGGTCTGTAACAAAATCATGGTTGATATATTCGAAAACATGTGTGGTTTTCGAGACCAAGCTCAAGAAAACATACAAACATTGCTCTGCGACATGAAGGAAAGATTTATTTTTTGTTTCTTTTGCGAATAATTTGCAAAGGAATTTCAAAGATATGAACCTTGAGGTTTCCGAACAAATCTGAGAAGGGACAGGAGACTTTTCAATGCTATAGCTAAAACCTTTGGTCTGGTTATAAGGGGAAGTGAGAAAGTACATCATGAAGCCATGGTCATTCTTCACAAATCACTGAATCAGTCAGAGATCTGTTTTGTGCCAGTGCACAGCCTTTGCCATTTTAAATCGTGCCCTTGATAGTGTCACTTTTATTGAAATTACCACAATTATGAAGAATTGTAAATATTGAAAATGGTAGAAAATACATTACTGCAATGAACGATCCGACAGCAAGAGTTATGGATTCGTGGAGAAGTACAGCACAGGAACAGACCCTTCAGCCCAACTTGTCAATGCTGACCAGATGACCTCAATGAATCTAGTGCTACTAGCCAACATTTTGCTCATATCTCTCTAAACGGTTCCTATTCGTATACCCATCCAGATGCTCTTTAAATGTTGCAATTGTGCCAGCCTCCACCACTTCCTCTGGAGCTCAGTCCATAGAGGCACCACCTGTCTGAGTGAAACTGTTGCCCCATTTGTTCCTTTCAAATCTTTCCCATCTGACCTTAAAAGTATGCCCTCCGTTTTTGGACTCATCCAACTCATGGAATTACCTTCAGTGTTCACATTGTCCATGCCCCTCATGATTTTATAAACCTCTGTAAGTTCAGCCCTCAGCTTCCAATGTTCCAAGGAAAATAGCCCTAGTTTATTCAGACTCTCCCGATAGCTCAAAACCTCCAATCATGGCAGAATCCTTGTAAATCTTTGGTGAACACTTTCAGGTTGCACGACATCCTTCCTCCAGCAGGGAGACCAAAATTGTGGATAGTCCTCCAGAACTAGATTAGCCAATGTTCTGTAGAGCCGTAACAGGACCTCTCAACTCAATACTCAATGGAGTGACCAATAAAGGCAAGCATAGCAAACACCTTCTTCACTGACCTATCGACATGCAACTCTACTTTCTCTAGTCGTATTTCTGTAGTTGCAGAGACTATTTAATTGATGGATTAAAGATTATAGGTTGGTTATGGGAATAAAGCATTTTCTCTGTCAGTGCTGTCAATAGCTAAACATGAATGTAAGATATTTGCTTTAAAACAAGGGGCAACAGAAAACACATTCAAAAAAACAAGAGAATGGGTAGTTTGCAAATAAAATAATGAGTGTGCAAGTGATTTAGAGTGCTACAAATTCGATGTCTCTTTCAAGGTAATGAGCACGCATTTACAACTGACAGATTCGTCTATCGATGTGTTGTATGGTGCTATGATTCTGTTCAACTGTCAATGGAGTGATTCGTATGGATTATTATTCATCCTCTCATGATACTGATACGGGTGCAGCAACGCTAACCTTAAAAGGGAGAATGTTTTCTTAATCAATATGTAGATGGATGTACAGAGAAGTGGCAAAAGTCGACTACTTCTTGGGAAATAAGTCAGGCAAGTGGATGAGAACGTTTGGACCAGTGACTATAATTTTATTCTCCTAAAATAGTAATGGAAAATGATACAACTAATACACAAGTTTAATTCTAAATCAGGGTAAGGCCAATTTTGATGTTATTACATAGAAACTGCCAACAATTGACTGGGTCAGCATTTTTGTAAGCAAAAGGACATCTGGCAAATTGGAAGCGTTCAAAAGGGACATAACAAGAGTTCAGAGACAACACGTTCCTGTGAGAGGGAAGGGCACAGCTTACAGGAGTAGGGAACGCTGACTGAGGAGAGATGTTAACGCTCTGGTCAAGAAAAAGCAAGAGGCATATTTCAGTTATGAACATCTGAGATCAGTCAATCCTTTGAGAGTAAAGGGGGTTTAGGGGCATACTTAAGAGAAAAACGAGTACAGCACAAAGGAGATAGGAGATAGTTTTGGCAGTTTAGATTAAGGAGATTTCAAAAAGATTTTACATGTATATTAAGGGCGAAAAAGTAACTAGGGAGAGAATAGGGCCCCTTAAAGAAAGGGTCACATATATGTGTGAAACGACAGGAAATGGGCGAGGTCCCAAACGAATATTTTGTGTCAGAATGCAGGAAGACATGGAAGCAAGCAACTCAGCAACATCAATATTAATCTCTTGAGAAGACTCCACATCACTGACAAGGAGATACTGAAGGCCTTAAAATGCATAAAAGTAGCCGAATCCCTGGGACATGCTTAGGTGTATCCTAGTATATTGTGGGACTCTTGAAATTTAATTGCGGCCTCTGGCAGAAATATCTGTGACATGGACAACGACGGGTGAACTGCGAAAAGGCTGAAGGGTTCAAGTATTGTGTCATTGTTTCAGAAAGGAAAAGCCTGGGAACGATATAACAGGAAGCCTGACGTCAGTGGTGGACAGGTTATTAGAGGGGAATCTGAGAGAAAAGATCCACGAGCATTTGGAACAGCAAGGATGAATGAGAGACACTCAGCATGACTTTGCACGTGGGACATCGTGTCTCTCTAATTTGACTGAGATCATTGGAGGGGTGACCAAGACGGTAGATTAAGACAGAATGGCAGACATTGTGCACATGGACATTGGCAAGGCCTTTAACAAGGTTCCGCATGGCAGACTGGATAATAACATGAGAACAAATGGGAAGAGGTAGCGAATTGGAAAATTTGGCTTTATGCTCAATGACAGAGGGTGGTAATAGAGGTTGTGGTTCAGACTGGAGGTTATGACCAGTGGTGTGCCTCAAGGACTGGTGTTTGTTTCACTGTTATTCAAATGTTAAGTAAACGTTTTCGTTAAGCAAATCTGAGGCATCGTTCATGAGTGTGTGAACAACTCCAAATTAAATACAAAGTCAAGAAGGTTCTTTACAAGGAGAACTGGGCCAATGATGTGAAGAATGGCAGATGGAGTTTAAATTACTTAAATGCAAAGTGTTGCATTTTCTTAAGACAAACCAGAACAGGACTTAATGGAAGATCCGAGGGTATGTTGACATGCCTCAGGGCGCAGATACACAGTTCATTGAAAGTGGTGTCACAGGGAGACTGGTTGGTGGAGAAGGCCGTTTGTCACTTGCCTTCATCTATCAGAGCATTGATTACAGGAGTTTAGGATTTCATGTTATGGATGATAACATAATTGGTGAGACCACATTTGCAGTACTGCGTACAATTCCCGTCAGCCGACAGGAAAGATGGCATTAAAATGGTAGGGTGCAAAGAAGATTTCTAAGGACGCTCCCAAGGCAGGAGGGCTTGAGTTATGAGGAGACACTCCTTAAACTCGGACTGTTATTCCCTGGAACGTACGCGGCTGAAGGGTGACCTTATAAATGTTCTTAAAGTCATAGTCAAAAGTCACATGACTTCCAGTTGTAGTTAAACAGGTCTATTTGTCATCACAACCTTCAAGAGCACTACCTCTTCATCACTTCACGTGATGAAAGGGCAGCACTTTGAAAGCTTTTGATTACAAATAATCCCGTTGGACAAAAACTTTGTGTTGTGTGACTTCTGAACATGTCCACCCTAGTCCAACACCAGTACCTCCATATCATAAAATCATGGGTGGCATTTAAAGGGTGAGCCGCCAGAATTTTTTTCCCTCACTGTACAGCAGTCCAAGAGGGCAGAAGTTTAGGGTGGGAGGAAAGAAAATGTAAAAGTGACATGAGGGGCAACTTTTCCACACAGAGTGTGATGCTTAGAGAGAATGAGCTAACAGAGGAAGTGGTCGATGCAGGTATAGTTCTAATATGTAAACGGAATTTGGACGGGTACATAGATTGCAAAGATTTATAGACATATGGACAAATCGCAGGAAAATGGGAAAGTTCAGTTTAGGAACCCTTGATGGCATGTAACAGTTGGGCTGAGTGGGCAGTTTCCATGTTGCATGACTCTATGACTGCATATCTCGAAATGATTGATGTCCTCCGTGTTTTTAACAGGACAAAATAAATCTTGTATTAATAAAGCAATCGGGTTATTGTTAGAGTTATGAAGCCATAATACGGTTTACTGCTGATGGTCTATTCCAACCCATTTTGCGAGGTTTCAGCCCTTGCAAAATGTCAAATATCATTGGAAATTCACATCCCGGTCGGAGCAAGTCAACAACAAATGTTGGTTTTTACCCATATTCGGTACAAGTATTCTTTACTATGCCTGTGACCATGCTTCCAATTGATGTTACTGGCATTTGGGTGCTTGCTGCACGCCCCTTCCATGATCCTAAACAAAAGGCTCACATTTACAATCCTCCATTCCTGCTGGAAGGTCCTTCAAAACATTACATTTGGAACACTGTGGTCAGAATTTCCATCAACCTCACCTCACGTCCCTTCTTCTCAAATAGCATACATCCTGTCTTGGTTGTATAACTTCGATATGTCAAATGTCTTTCCTTTCAGTCCTCTTTTTTTTCTTCGTTCAGACCACCAGATTCTCGATTGTATCCTCCCTGACAGTAAATGCAAATTTAACAAGGGAATTCAACCAATGCTATTGCCCTCTGCATCAGAAACTAAACACTCAGCCAACCGAGGTAACCAAACCCCGTACCTTACTGTATTATGTTGTGTCCTTTGTTCTCATTAAGACATGTTACAATATATGGTTTACAAATTACCTCTACAATTGAGAAGGATGGGGCAGTAGATGCATGGGAACACACATAAATGCAATGTATTTCCAAGCACCTCACTTTCTTGACTTGGAGTTATATCGCAGCTCCAGCAGTGTTGCTCATTCCTGAGGGTCCAGTCTTTGACCGACTTTCTCAACAGCACTGTCAGTGTCTCTGCAAGACCAGAGACTGCTGTGTATCATTGACACCATCTCAGCTCCGGATGGGCAATAAAATGCTTGCATACTTACTGATTCTCACTGTCTCTTGAATGAATGAAAATAATACTTGCTCGTTTTAGTCCTTCCAGCTGACAGTCGAAAATTAGACGACAGCTGGGCCTGTCTATAAACTGCGCCCTCTACTGATACAGTCAAATCAGCACATTTGTATCAAATTGAGCAGGAACCCTGGAAACTGAGTGAAAAAGAATCTTTTCTCCACCATCATTTTTAATGAACCAATTAATCAGTGCAACCTTCTCCTTCGTAAGCTCTTAGGGAGTATGCAACCATTTCGAGCTGCATATTTAATTTTGTGATCTTCAATTCTGTGTAAACACCGAGGCAGTGATTCTTCCTGTTTTGCCTTGTACACATATTCAACAGTAATACCTTCACCCGCCATGCCTGTAACGTTCCTGTAAAACTGACTGGATTTGTGTAATCCCAAGTGAGGCAATAAGGAATAGGAGCAGCGGTAGGCTATTTGCTCCTTTGAACCTGTTCTGCCATGTGATAAGACGACGGCTCATTTGATTCCAGCCTAACTCCAGTTGCAGACTGCTCCCCCAAAATCATTTCCTTTTTAATGCAAAACATATGCAATTGGCCAGCCTTCACTGCTCACTGGGGAAGACAATGAGTTAACACATTCAGTGGTTGAGCACCCGTTTGCAAATCTTAACTGAGAAAATTAATTGTCTTTATGGCCTGCTCCTCATTCCTTGCACTCAATAACCTATCTACAAGTTGCACCGGTCATGGAAAGTGGAACTCTTGTCTTCATAGTCGGATTTCACTGGAAGCAAGTTCCTGGCTTTTCTTTTCAATTGTTCACAGGATAGGGGTACTGGCAGAAAGGCATGCGTTAATTTCCAAACAAAATTGTAGTTGCAGTGACTAGTCTTTTTTTTCAGAAAGGAAGAAGTTGGAGAGTGCAGTACTCAGTGTTTACCTCAAATGTTATTGCTGATTTTGACAGTGCTCATGTGTTTACAATACTGGGGGGAGAACTTCACTATATGGGAATTTGACATCGCTATCTGGATCCAGTGCTTAGTGCCCATCCTCGTTGCTCCTTGAGAAGGTGGAGGTGTGACAATGAGGTCGCTTTAAAAAGATTATTTTGTCCTTGTTTTCTTTTGAAAGATTTTGTAAAGACAGACGTACCAAAATGCTTCGGAAAAGCTTAGTTTAACAATCGCAAGGGAGTTAACAGTTCTCCAAGTTCAAGCTTTTTGAACTTCGGTTTCACAGTAACAGACAGAAGCAGATGGAGTGTAACAGGGTTCCAAACTTCAGAAGATGATTTCAAGTTGACGTACCTCTCTGAAATCTCTGAAGGTTGTTCTCTCCAACTGGTAAGAACCTGTGTTTGAATTTCCCTTTTGCCAACGGGTGTGTTTATGGGCTGTTGCTTGATTGGAGAAGTTTCTGACTTAAGTTGCTGTGTTGGATTGGTTCTGTTTTCCAACAAGTTATTCTAAATTCTGCTTTCTTTTGTTTTTGTTTCAACTATAGTGTTAAAGAAAATATTGATTTACTTAAAGTGAAGTTGTTATGACCAGCTGAATCACACCTGGAATAGTCACTTCACATCTGCCTTTAACATAAACTGTTAAGGTCAAGGTTACCTACTTGAACTCTTTTGAGGTGGTCATTTCCAGTCCATAAAGGAGAGGGGGAATGATGAACTACCATCTTGAATCATGCAGTCAATGTGTTGACAGTAGATATATAATGCCGTTAGGGAGAGAACACCAGGATATTGACTCTGCAATATTGAAGAAATAGCAACACATTTCCAAGTCGGAATAGTGAGTGGTTTGAATTAGAATTTCCAATTGGTAATGTTCCCAGTTGCAGATAGTCAGTTGCAGTCTCGTTCATGTAGTATCAGCTCGCAGCATTAAAACCACCACATTTCTCTTTAATAAAAGATTACTCGATTGGAAATGTTAACTGACAGCATCTGAGGAGACAGAAGCAGAGGTAACATTTCAAATCCAGTATGACCCTTCTTCAGAACTCTAGGATGTGTCAGACTTGTTGATTTTCTGCATTTTTTTCAGTGTTTGTTCCTTTACAACTGGACAATGGGAAATTCTGGAATTGGGGTTCCAATCCGAGATTCGTGTAAAACTGTGATCTATTCCTAACTGAAAGTAAAGTTTCATGGTTTCGGATTCCGCACATAACTGGTAGTGGTGTCAAACGTTTGAGTTAATATTAATAAATGACATTTGAAAATGCTTGAATATGATTGTGTGAAAGACCCGTACTGCCGTTTTGTGTCATATTAATTTTAACAAACCATGAAAGCCTTAAACCTGAGCTCATTTACTCGCAACAGAAGCTTCCAAGTATTCCCAACATTGTTAGATTCAGGGGAAAATAGTTGAATCAACAGGCACTATCCAAAAAAACGTAAAGTGGTAATTTGTATTTGAACAAATAATACAGTGAAGGATTTTAATTCTAAGGGTGTCGAAGTACGCGGGGAAGGCCACTTGAGGCTGAGATTAGGAGAAATTTATTTCTCTCGAGACTGGTGAGCCGGCAGAACTCTCTGTCTCAGCAAACAATTGAAGCTAAAAAATTAATGTTTTCGAGGAGATAGATATGGCTCTTAAGGTTAAATGGATCAAAAGAGATGAAGAAAATGGGGTAACGTTGTTGTGCTGAATGATCAGCCATGATCAACTGGAATGGTGGAGCAACCTAGAAGGGCTGAAGGGCTCACTGAACGACAGTTGTGTGAGTTAAGGAAAAGGGTTTCGCAGTTCACAGGATGAGAACCGGAAAAAGACTGTTTAATTCAACCCACAAAATTGATAGGGAAGGGATTTTGTTCTGTATCTGTGTTTGGATTAATTGTACAGTGTTTGGAGGCAGATAGAAATTTACGATGTTATGTTTTGGACAGCTTAGTTTGTTTTCTTTTGTTCCATGCGTTTATACAATAAATTCCTGTCTTAGTAATGAGGACAGATCTGCTGCTTTGTATGTTTGTAGTTCATGAAAGACTGTGACAATAATATATTTTTCTGAAAATCTGGGATCTGACTTCTCTGCTGGGAACATTAACGGGCATCATTTCACTATTTAATTTTGAAAGGAAGATTGTAAAATTCAGAGGTACGGTGGAATCTGAGAACTCTGATACAGGAACCACAAAACGTTAGCATACTGGTGTTGCAAGTGCTTAGCAAGGCAAGTGGCAACATGTGTCCGACTGTTGCACAATAAAAGTGCAAAAATAATTATGCCTCATACACGGCCTTGCGCAGAGCACAGTTCGAGTACTGTGTGTGCTTTTGGTGTCCTTGGTTGAAAATTATTTTTTCACTATTTTTGCGATGAAGGCTAAACTTAAGAAAAATGAAAATTAAACGAAGTATTAAAAAAGTGGAATGAATGAGGAAACTGATTCACAAGCGCAAAACAGGTCAACAACCTGTTCTTAGTGTGAATTTACTGGTTTCAGCAGGTGGAATCAGTGAGTAAGTAAAGCAGGGCTGTGATGTAGCCAGCAGACGAATGATCCTAGCTAAATGAGAACTGAGCACCAGTGAGCAATTTAGTGTGATCAGCAGGTGCGTCTGGATAGCGCTATTGATGACGTCATACATCAGTGAACAGGAGCGACTGACCATTTGGCAATTGGGTGAGTTGGTTCTGCCTTTTTTTGTTTGGAAAGGATGTACATGGGCATTTTTTCCACGTTTTTGGGTGTTAGCGTTGCAACTGCACTGGAGAAGCTCAACGAGGGTAGTGGGACTTCCAAAGAAAATGTCTTCAGTAGAACCATAGAACCATAGAATAACATAGGATAGAAACAGGCCCGTTGGTCCAGACAGGTTCATGCTGACTGTGGTGCCCATTCAGCTCATTCTATTTGCCCGCGTTTAGTCCATATCTCTCGAAGCCCTTCTCAACCATATACCTATTTAAACACATGTTTTATTTTTAGCTGTTGCAATTGTATCTGTCTAAGCCACTCTCTCTGGCAATCCTTTCCATATACACAGCACTCTGCGTGAAGACGTTGCCCCTCATATCCTTCTTAAACATTTCTCTTCTGACCTTAAAACTATGCCCTCTAGTTTTCCATTCCCCGTCCCTGGGAAAAACGACTATCTGCATTCATCCTATCTATGTCCCTCATGTTTGTATTCACCTCAATCAGGTTACCCCTCATTCTTTTCCGTTCCAAGGAATAAAATCCTATCATAGTAACTTCTGCCTATAGCTCAGGCCTACTAGTCCTGGTATCATCCTCAAAAATCGTCTTTGCACTATTTCCAGTTTAACTACGTCTTTTCTATGACAGGTTTAACAAGCCTGTACACAATACACTATGTGTGGGCTCACCAACGACTTCTCCAACTGTAACATAATGCCCCAACTCCTATACTCAGTCGCTCGACACTTGAAGGCCAACATGCTAAACGCCTTCTACACCATACTGTCTACCTGTGATGCCGGGTTCAATAGACTATGTACTGGTACTCCTAGGTCCCTCTGTTCCACAAAACTCCTCGGGACATTACCGTGTGCTGTATAACACCTACTTTGGTTTCACTTTCCAAATTGCAACACCTCATACTTCCCTGGATTGAATTGCATTTGGCAATGCTCAGCCCACTTCTCCATCTGATCAATATCCGCCTGTAATTGTTGATTACCTTCCTCATTGTCAATGACACCTACTAATTGTGCAACATCTGCAAATTTACTGATCACGCCTTGTACATTCATGTCATTTATGTTAATAACAAATAACATATATCCCAGCACCGATTCTTGTGGCACACAACTGGTCACAGGCCTCCAGTCTGAGAAAAAAAACCTTCAACAATCACTCTTTTTTTCCTACTATTAAGCCAATTTTTGAATCCAATTAGGTAGCTCTCGCTGAATCCCATACGACCTAACTTTAATTGACGAGCCTGCTGTGTAGGATCTTGTCAAATACTTTATGAAAGCCCATATAGAGAACAGACACTGCGCTACCCTCATCTATCCTCTTGGTTAATCTTCAAAAAACTCTAAAAGCCATGCCAGACATGAATTTTCATGTGCTGGCTATCCGTAAACAGACCTGAACTATCCAAATGTTGATTGATCTTGTCCCTCAGTATCGTCTCCAACAATTTGCCTACCACTGATGGCAGGCTCACTGACCTGCAGTTCCCTGGCTTGTCTCCTTTCTTAAACAATGCAAGAGCATTAACCACTCTCCAGATTTCCAGAACTTCACCAGTGGCTAACGATGAAGCAGAAATCTCTGCAAAGGCCTTGGCAATTTCTTCCCTTGCCTCTTACGATGCCCGAGGATGGACTTGATCAGGCTCAGGGCATTAATCCACAATAATGCGCTTTAAGGTTGCAAACACCTTCTCTCTGGTAATATGCATGGTTTCCAAAACATCACCACTTGCTTCCCTTATTTCCTTACCATCCACGATTCTCTCCTCAATAAACACTGAGGACAGATATTCATTAAAAATCTCCCCCATCTCCTGTGGGGCCAATCATTGATGCCATGCTGATCTTTCAGAGAATCTATTCTCTCCCTAACCACCCTTTTACTCTTAATATAGCAATATAACCTCTTGTGCATATCTTTAATCCTACCTGCCAGATTAATCTCATATCCTCTTTTTTGTTCTTCTGACTTCCCACTTAAGTGTACTCCAACAGTTTTTTATTGTCATCTGGGGATTCACTTGAGCATGAGAGTTTAAACCCTATCTATGTCTTCTTTATTTCCTGACCAGAGCCTCAATATCCCTATCCCTGGACTCTTGATATCACACATTTAAAAGCTTCCAATTTGCCAGTAGCTACTTAACCTTCAAACAGACCCACGCAATCAACCTCTGCTAGATGGTGCCAAATGGCCCCAAAATTGGCCCTGCTCCAGTTTAGCACCTAAACCTCTGCATATCTCCTTTATTTTTCAGCATCTATGTTAAACTGTGACGTGGAGGAGCCGATGTTGGACTAGGGTGGGCAAAGTTAAAAATCACACAATACCAGGTCATAGTCCAACAGATTTATTTGGAAGTACGAGCTTTCAGAGCGCTGCTCATCCATTGGGTAACCTAGTGGGGCAGGATCACAAGACGCAGAAGTCATAGCAAAAGATCATAGTGTCATGCACGGAAAACGATATATTGAGCAAACATTGATTGATGTTAAGTCTTCCAACTTTTAGAATGTGTTGCAGGTTTCGATTCATGAATATGGAGATCGCAGAACTTTTTTTAAGTCACATTCTCACGGTAGCTGAAGGTTTTATTTTAAAAAGTGGCATCTCAGCTCAGGGCAATGTATTAACCGTGAGAGGTTTGAGTCTGTCTGTATCCCAATCTTGCATTTCCAGAACTGTATTTGCGGAAGTTTACGTGGTGAATTTACATTTGCAGAATTGTATTTACGGATAACTTTCTATTTTTGCTCAAAAAACACACAACCTGCAGGAAATCAATGCAGCAGTCAATCCATGCGGCATTTTATCAATTCCTACTTTGGACATGGCACACGTCTCCGCTGGTAACATCTGTGGGAAGTGCACCCAACTCCAGCGTCTTGAAAACCGTGTTAGGGAATTGGAGCTGGAGCTGGATGAACTACGGATCATTCGGGAGACTGAGGGGATAATTGAGAGGAGTAACCGGGAGTTGGTCAGTCCTAAGGCACAGGACAAGGATAGATGGGTTTCAGTTAGGGAGAGGAAAGGGGACAGACAGACAGTGCAGAGATCCCCTGTGGACATTCCCCTCAACAATAAGTACACCGTTTTGGATACTGCTGGGGGGGGAGTGGGTGACCTACCAGAGGAAAGCCAGAGCAGTAAGTACTCTGGCACTGAGCCTGACACTGTGGCAAAGATGAGGGGCAGAATAGAAAAGTACTCGTGGTAGGGGACTCAACAGTGAGGGAAATCGACAGGAGATTTTATGCTCAGGATCGTGATTGCCGGAAGGTATGTTGCCTTCCTGGTGCCAGGGTCTGGGACGTCTCCGATCGGGTGTATAAGGTTCTAAAAGGGGAGGGCGAACAGCCAGAAATCTTGTTACATATTGGCACTAATGATACAGCCAGGAAAAGGATCGAGGATATAAAAAGTGATTTCAGCGTGATAGGATGGAAGCTGCAAAGCAGGATGAACAGAGTCGTGTTCTCTGGTTTACTACCGGTGCCACGAGATTGTGAGAGAAGAACAGGGAGAGGGCGCAGCTTAATACGTGGCTGTGTAGCTGGTGTAGGAGAGACGGCTTCAGATATGGAGATAATTGGGATGCCTTCTGGGGAAGGTGGGATCTGAACAAGAAGGACGGGTTGCATCTGAACTGGAAGGGGACCAATGTCCTGGGTGGAAGTTCTGCACGAATAGTTAGAGAGGGTTTAAACTAGTATGGCAGGGGGGTGGGAACCTGAGCTGTATAACGGAGATGAGAGTCGATGCAGATGAGGGAGGAGCAAGAGGTAGACCAACTCGTGGGAAGGATTTTTCTTGGCAAGGAATCACGGTATCATGTTCGGGTCTCCATTTCGGTTTAATTTTCATTTGCTTTAAATTGCAATTGAATGGATCCATTTTATTTTCTTTCAATCTTTGTTTTGCCAGTGTTATTCGTTCATTTTCCTTTGCTCCTAATTCAGGTTGCGACACTTACAGATGAATAGTCGCCATTTCTAATGATTCCAGTTGTATACTCGGGAAATTGTAGACGTTGCGTGGTTATCACAATCATCGCCCCTTTCCCCACAGACACTGACAAACCCAGTTCCAAGTCGTTTGCCAATTCTGAAAGCTTTGCCTCGCTCACTTTATGCAAAACACCGTAAGTGAACCTCCTCCAACCCTGGGAAACACTTGACGACTGAAAGAGCAATGATTACACAAGGTCTATTTAAACGAAGCGAAAGCAACTTCGAAAATGAAAGATGCCAACACACAAAACTTATTACCTTTCAGTCCAGCAATCCTAAATGGAATCTGGCGTTTGAGATTTTGATCCCGATAGCAGCCCGAATTTGTAATGGACCACACCAAACCCTCTCAAATATACGTGGAGAAGATGTTCGAGACGTGGATTTTTTACTCATTTTAAATGTTTGTTTCAAGCACTCCAGATAAAATTCAATTGGTCCAGCTAAACGATATTGAGTTTTACAGTACCGTTAATATGAAAACAAAATAAAAGTAAAATAAATAGTTCGCTTAACCGTGACTCTATTGAAGTTTTTAATACAACGACAAATACATTAACCATTACTAGTTTACTGGACCAAAGTCGTAGCATCCCAAAACCAAAACCTTGGCTCGGCCAAGTACACAGCAATCGAATTTCTCGAGGCAATTCTCCTTTTCATGAAAGTAAACATCAAGAAAACTGCCTGAAAGAAAGAGTAGTAGGATGAGATGTACTGCAGGTTCCAAACCCAGCTTCAAGACCCCAGCAAGAATTTCTCCTGAAAAACTCAAACAAGGAAATCCTGGTTCTGTGGAAGCTTGTCCAAAAATATTCAGGCTACTTTTATTGTTCCAACCTTTATATAATATAGCCTTAAGGTTTCACAAGCCGTTAACCTGATAGACCTTGAAGCAGTCAGATGGCACCTCTGATCTCAAACTTGTTTCACAATAAAGCGTCAAAATGTTAAATCTGTAGTATTGTTGTTCTAAGGAGGAAAAGAAGATGCGATTTTATACTGCATCTCAAATGACCTATTTCAAGATGATCTCGTCACATCAAAACATATCTGTGTGGAAAGTAGGTCAACATGAATGATTTTTTTTTAAAAAAAAGAAAAGCATCCAGATGGCAGTCAGATTCTAATGGTGTAAAATCAGTTTAGTAGATGACATAAGATCAGATATATAGATGAGATATGTTTTCAGATGCTCAGTCATGCACAGCCTTTGCCATTATAAATCGTGCGCTTGATAGTGTCACTTTTATTGAAATTACCACAATTATGAAGTATTGTAAATATTGAAAATGGTAGAAAATACATGACTGCAATGAACAATCCGACAGCAAGAGTTATGGATTCGTGGAGAAGTACAGCACAGGAATAGACCCTTCAGCCCAACTTGTCAATGCTGACCAGATAACCTAAATGAATCTAGTGCTATGTGCCAACTTTATGCTCATATCTCTCTAAACGGTTCCTATTCATATACCCATCCAGATGCTCTTTAAATGTTGCAATTGTGGCAGCCTCCACCACATCCGCTGGAGCTCAGTCCATAGAGGCACCACCTGTCTGTGTAAAACTGTTGCGCCATTTGTTCCTTTCATATCTTTCCCATCTGACCTTAAATGTATGCCCTCCGTTTTTGGACTCATCCAACTCAGGGAATTACCTTCAGTATTCACATTGTCCATGCCCCTCATGATTTTCTAAACCTGTATAAATTCAGCCCTCAGCTTCCAATGATCCAAGGAAAATAGCCCGAGTTTATTCAGACTCTCCCGATAGCTCAAACCCTCCAATCATGGCAAAATCCTTGTAAATCTTTGGTGAACACTTTCGGGTTTCACGAAATCCTTCCTACAGCAGGGAGAACAAAATTGTGGATAGTCCTCCAGAACTAGATGAGCCAATGTTCTGTACCGCCGTAACATGACCTCTCAACTCAATACTCAAAGGAGTGACCAATAAAGACAAGCATAGCAAATACCTTCTTCACTGACCTACCGACCTGCAACTCCACTTTCTCTTGTCGTATTTCCGTAGTTGCAGAGACTATTTAATTGATGGATTAAAGATTATAGGTTGGTTATGGGAATAAAGCATTTTCTCTGTCAGTGCTATCAATAGCTCAGCATGAATGTAAGATAATTGCTTTAAAACAAGGGACAACAGAAAACACATTGAAAAAACAAGAGAATGGGTAGTTTGCCAATAAAATAATCAGTGCGAAAGTGACTTAAAGTGCTACAAATTCGATGTCTCTTTCAAGGAAGCCAGCACGCATTTACAACTGACAGATTAGTCTATCGATGTGTTGTATGGTGCTATGGTTCTGTTCAACTGTCAATGGAGTGATTCGTATGGATTATTATTCATCCTCTCGTGTCACTGACACGGGTGCAGCAACGCTAACTGTAAAAGGGGGAATGTTTTCTTAATCAATATGTAGATGGATGTACAGAGAAGTGGCATAAGTTGACGACTTCCTGCGATATAAGTCAGGCAAGTGGATGAGAACGTTTGGACCAGTGACTATAATTTTATTCTCCTAAAATAGCAATGGAAAATGATACAACTACTCACAAGTTTAATTCTAAATCAGCGTCTGGCCAATTTTGATGTTATTCCATAGAAACTGTCAACAGTTGACTGGGTAGGGATTTTCGCAAGCAAAAGGACATCTGGCAAATTGGAAGCGTTCAAAAGGGCCATAACAAGAGTTCAGAGACAACATGTTCCTGTGAGAGTGAAGGGCACAGCTGACAGGAGTAGGGAATGCTGACTGAGGAGAGCTGTTAACGCTCTGGTCAAGAAAAAGCAAGAGGCATATTTCAGTTATGAACATCTGAGATCAGTCAATCCTTTGAGAGTAAAGGGGGTTTAGGGGCATAATTAGGAGGAAACTGAGTACAGCATAAAGGAGATAGGAGATAGCTTTGGCAATTTAGATTAAGGAGAATCCAAAATGATTTTACATGTATGTTAAGAGCGAAAAAGTAACTAGGGAGAGAATAGGGCCCCTTAAAGAAAGGGTCACATATATGTGTGAAACGACAGGAGATCAGCGAGGTCCCAAACGAATATTTTGTGTCAAAACGCAGGAAGACATGGAAGCGAGCAACTCAGCGAAATCAATATTCATCTCTTGAGAAGAGTCCACATCACTGACAAGGAGATACTGAAGGCCTTAAAATGCATAAGAGTAGACGAATCACTGGGACATGCTAAGGTGAATCCTCGTGTACTGTGGGACTCTAGAAATTTAATTGCGGCAGAAATATCTGTGACATGGACAACCACGGGTGAACTGCTAAAAGCCTGAAGTGTTCAAGTATTTTGTTATTGTTTAAGAAAGACTGTAAGGAAAAGCCTGGAAACTATATAACAGGAAGCCTGACGTCAGTGGTGGACACGTTATTAGAGGGGAATCTGAGAGAAAAGATCCACGTGCATTTGTAACAGCAAGGATTAATGAGGGACACTCAGCAAGACTTTGCACGTGGGAGATCGTGTCTCTCTAATTTGACTGAGATCAATGGAGGGGTGACCAAGACGGTAGATTAAGACAGAATGGCAGACATTGTGCACATGGACATTGGCAAGGCCTTTAACAAGGTTCTGCATGGCAGACTGAATAATACCATGAGAACAAATTGGAAGAGCCAGCGAATTGGAAAATTTGGCTTTATGCTCATAGACAGAGGGTGGTGATAGAGGTTGTGGTTCAGACTGGAGGTTATGACCAGTGGTATGCCTCAAGGACTGGTGTTTGTTTCACTGTTATTCATCAGTTAAGTAAACGTTTTAGTTAAGAAAATCTGAGGCATCGTTCATGAGTTTGTGAACAACTCGAAATTAAATACAAAGTCAAGAAGATTCCATACAAGGAGAACTGGGCCAATGATGTGAAGAATGGCAGATGGAGTTTAACTTACTGAAATGCAAAGTGTTGCATTTTCTTAAGACAAACCAGAGCAGGACTTAATGGAAGAATCCAAGGGCATGTTGACATGCCTCAGGGCGCAGATACACAGTTCATTGAAAGTGGTGTCACAGGTAGACTGGTTGGTGAAGAAGGCCGTTTGTCACACTTGCCTTCATCTGTCAGAGCATTGATTACAGGAGTTTGGGATTTCATGTTATGGGTGTTAACATAATTGGTGAGACCACATTTGCAGTACTGCGTACAATTCCGGTCAGCCGACAGGAAAGATGGCATTAAAATGGTAGGGTGCAAAGAAGATTTATAAGGATGCTCCAAAGGCAGGAGGGCTTGAGTTATGAGGAGACACTCGATGAACTCGGACTGTTATTCCCTGGAGTGTACGTGGCTGAAGGGCGACCTTATAAATGTTTATGAAGTCGTAGTCAAAAGTCACATGACTTCCAGTTGTAGTTAAACAGGTCTATTTGTCATCACAACCTTCAAGAGCTCTACCTCTTCATCACTTCACGTGATGAAAGGGCAGAACTTTGAAAGCTTTTGATTACAAATAATCCCGTTGGACTACAACTTTGTGACTTCTGAACATGTCCACCCTAGTCCAACACCAGTACCTCCATATAATAAAATTATGAGTGGCATTTAAAGGGTGAGCCGCCAGGGTCTTTTTTCCTCCACTGTACAGCAGTCCAAGAGGGCAGAAGTTTAGGGTGGGAGGAAAGAAAATGTAAAAGTGACCTGAGGGGCAACTTTTCCACACAGAGTGTGATGCTTAGATAGAATGAGCTAACAGAGGAAGTGGTAGATGCAGGTATAGTTCTATTATGTAAACAGAATTTGGACGGGTACATAGATTGCAAAGATTTATAGACATATGGACAAATCGCAGGAAAATGGGAAAGTTCCATTTAGGAACCCTTGATGGCATGTAACAGTTGGGCTGAGTGGGCAGTTTCCATGTTGCATGACTCTATGACTGCATGTCTCGAAATGATTGATATCCTCCGTGTTTTTAACAGGACAAAATAAATCTTGTATTAATAAAGCAATACGGTTATGGTTAGAGTTATGAAGCCATAATACGGTTTACTGCTGATGGTCTATTCCAACCCATTCTGCGAGGCTTCAGCCCTTGCAAAATGTCAAATGTCATTGGAAATTCACATCCCGGTCGGTACCAAGTCAACAACAAATGTTGGTTTTTACCCATATTCTGTACAAGTATTCTTTACTTTGCCTGTGACCATGCTTCCAATTGATGTTACTGGCATTTGGGTGCTTGCTGCACGCCCCTTCCATGATCCTAAATAAAAGGCTCACATTTATAATCCTCCATTCCTGCTGTAAGGTCCTTCAAAAATTTACACTTGGAACACTGTGGTCAGAATTTCCATCAACCTCACCTCACGTCCCTTCTTCTCAAATAGCATACATCCTGTCTTGGTTGTATAACTTCGATATGTCAAATGTCTTTCCTTTCAGTCCTCTTTTTTTGCTTCGTTCAGACCACCAGATGCTCGATTGTATCCTCCCTGACAGTAAATGCAAATTTACCCAGGGAATTCAACCAACGTTATTGCCCTCTGCATCAGAAACTAAACACTCAGCCAACCGAGGGAACCAAACCCCGTACCTTACTGTAATATGTTGTGTCCTTTGTTCTCATTAAGACATGTTACAACATATGGTTCACAAATGACCTCTGCAATTGAGAAGGATGGGGCAGTAGATGCATGGGAACACACATAAATGCAATGTATTTCCAAGCACCTCACAGTCTTGACTTGGAGTTATATCGCAGCTCCAGCAGTGTTGCTCATTCCTGAGGGTACAGTCTTTCACCGACTTTCTCAACAGCACTGTCAGTGTCTCTGCAAGACCAGAGACTGCTGTGTATCATTGACTCCATCTCAGCTCCGCATGGGCAAGAAAATGCTTGCATACCTCCTGACTCTCACTGTCTCTTGAATGAATGAAAAAAATACTTGCTCGTTTTCGTCCTTCCAGCTGACAGTCGAAAATGAGACGGCAGCTGGGCCTGTCTATAAACTGCGCCCTCTACTGATACAGCCAAATCAGTACATTTGTATCAAATTAAGCAAGAACCCTGGAAACTGAGTGAAAAAGAATCTTTTCTCCACCATCATTTTTAATGAACCAATTAATCAGCGCAACTTTCTCCTTCGTATGTTCTTAGGGAGTTTGCAACCATTTCGAGCTGCATATTTAATTTTGTGATCTTCAATTATGTGTAGAAACCTAGGCAGTGATTCTTCCTGATTTGCCTTGTACACATATTCAACAGTATTACCTTCACCCGCCATACCTGCAACATTACTGTAAAACTGACTGGATTTGTGTAATCCCAAGTGAGGCAATAAGGAATAGGAGCAGCGGTAGGCTATTTGCTCCTTTGAACCTGTTCTGCCATGTGGTAAGATGACGGCTCATTTGATTCCAGCCTAACTCCAATTGCAGACTGCTCTCCCAAAATCATGATTTCCTTTTTAATGCAAAAAATATGCAATTGGCCACCCTTCACTGCTCACTGGGGAAGACAATGAGTTAACACATTCAGTGGTTGAGCACCAGTTTGCAAATCTTAACTGAGAAATTAATTGTATTTATGGCCTGCTCCTCATTCCTTGCACTCAAAAACCTATCTACAAGTTGCACCATTCATGGAAAATGGAAGTCTTGTCTTCATAGTAGATTTCACTGGAAGCAAGTTCCCGGCTTTTCTTTTCAATTGTTCACAGGATAGGGGTACTGGCAGAAAGGCATGCGTTAATTTGCAAACAAAATTGTAGTTGCAGTGACGAGTCTTTTTTTTTCGGAAAGGAAGAAGTTGGAGAGTGCAATACTCAGTGTTTACCTCAAATGTTATTGCTGATTTTGGCAGTGCTCATGTGTTTACAATACTTGGTGGAGCACTTCACTATATGGGAATTTGACATCGCTATCTGGATCCAGTGCTTACTGCCAATCCTTGTTGCTCCTTGAGAAGGTGGAGGTGTGACATTGATGTGTCCTTAAAAAGATTATTTTATCCTTGTTTTCTTTTGAAAGATTTTGTAAAGACAGACGTACCAAAATCCTTCGGAAAAGCTTAGTATAATAATCGCAAGGGAGTTAACAGTTCTCCATGTTCAAGCTTTTTGAACTTCGGTTTCACAGTAACAGACAGAAGCATATGGAGTGTAACAGGGTTCCAAACTTCAGAAGATGATTTCAAGTTGACGTACCTCTCTGAAATCTCTGGAGGTTGTTCTCCCCAACTGGTAAGAACCTGTGTTTGAATTCCCCTTTTGCCAACGGGTGTGTTTATGGGCTGTTGCTTGATTGGAGAAGTTTCTTACTTAAGTTGCTGTGTTGGATTGGTTCTGTTTTCCAACAAGTTATTCTAAATTCTGCTTTCTTTTGTTTGTGTTTCAACTATAGTTTTAAAGAAAATATTGATTTACTTAAAGTGAAGTTGTTATTACCAGCTGAATCACACCTGGAATAGTCACTTCACATCTGCCTTTAACATAAACTGTTAAGGTCCAGTTTACCTACTTGAACTCTTTTGAGGTGGTCATTTCCAGTAAATAAAGGAGAGGGGGGATGATGATCTACCATCTTGAATCATGCAGTCAATGTGTTGACGGTAGATATATAACGCCGTTAGGGAGAGAACACCAGGATATTGACTCTGCAATATTGAAGAAATAGCAACGCATTTCCAAGTCAGAATAGTGAGTGGTTTGAATTAGAATTTCCAATTGTTAATGTTCCCAGTTGCAGATAGTCAGTTGCAGTCTCGTTCATGTCGTATCAGCTCGCAACATTAAAACAACCACATTTATTTTTAATAAAAGATTACTAGATTGGAAATGTTAACTGACACCATTTGAGGAGACAGAAGCAGAGGTAACAATTCAAATCCAGTATGACCCTTCTTCAGAACTCTAGGATGTGTCAGACTTGTTGATTTTCTGCATTTTTTCAGTGTTTGTTCCTTTACAACTGGACAATGGGAAATTCTGGAATTGGTGTTACAATCCGAGATTCGTGTAAAACTGTGATCTATTCCTAACTGAAAGTGGAGTTTCACGGTTTCGGATTCATCACAAAACTGGTAGTGGTGTCAAACTTTTGAGTTAATAATAATAAATGACATTTGAAAATGCTTAAATATGATTGTGTGAAAGACCCCTACTGCCGTTTTGTGTCATGTTAATTTTAACAAACCATGAAAGCATTAAACCTGAGCTCATTTACTCGCAACAGAAGATGCTAAGCATTCCCAACATTGTTAGTTTCAGGGGAAAATAGTTGAATCAACAGGCAATATCCAAACAACGTAAAGTGGCAATTTGTATTTCAACAAATAATGCAGTGAAGGCTTTTAATTCTAAGGATGTGATCTTGACATTCCTAATGAAGGGATTATGCCCAAAATTTGAAATCTCCTGCTCTTTGGATGCTGCCTGACCTGCTGTGCTTTTCCAGTGGCACACTTATCGATCTGACTCTCCAGCGTCTATTCCTCACGATCTCCCGAGCAGCTTTAATAGAAACGCTATCATTCATCCCCGGACAGTCTTCGACGGAACAATTCAGGGAGATCATCTTCTTCTTGGACGGCATCTGGTGGAGGTACCTCGACAATTTCATTCAGCAACACCCTACGTTCAAGGACTGAGGCTCAGCAAAAGAAGGACCAGAGATTATTTATTGCAAGGCACAATGCTCAGTAACTTGAAAGCAACATTGGAAATGATTGCACTCATGCGTGTTTGCTGCCTTTCATTTCCAGTGCATAGACATTGGAGAGATTTTACAGAAGCTCTGATTGAATTCCAAATTTATGAAACACATCTTCTTCGCTCTCATCTCATTTCACTGTTCATTTCTCTCTCTCTCTCTCTCTCTCTCTCTCTCTCTCTCTCTCTCTTCCACGCTTACAGACTCTCATTTCTTTCTGTTTTTCTCTGTGCGTGGCTCAAGCTCATCCCTTCATCCCTCCTCCCTCTTTGATGTCTCTCCTTTCATTTCTCTCTCTTTCTCTCTTCATCATCTTCCCATTTCTCACTGCTTCCTTTCTCCCTTTCGCTCTCATTCTACCACCTTCTCTCTCTGTCTCATGCCCCTCATTCTGCCCGTCTCCAACAATCTTTTTCCCTCTCTCACACTTATTCCCTTTCTCTTTCTTCTGCACATCTAACATTCAAGTGGAAGATCAAACCAATTACCTTCCCTCATGGATATTATTGAATAACTGTGGCTTTCTGGAAATGCATCAGCTTTTGCGCTTGCTTTTTCCGACTTATCATATACATGTTAATCAATTTCACAAGCTGCCTTTGTGTTTTCTCAGCCCGCTCTCATTTCTGATTTAAATTCGTTTTCCAGAATGTTGCAAAGGAAGATTTTGTGGGTGAAATGTCACACAGTGAGCTAATAGAGTCACATAATTCGTCAGTCGCTAAATGTCACCAGCTTTTCACCATGGAAAGAAAAGGTACATTTCGCACTGTTGAGGAATCCTGTGTGTATTCATGACTTTAATGACACTTCAGGCATTCAGCTGACGTGCAAGACTAAAAAACAATAACACTGAGAAGACAAATTGAGGAGAGAAAGCGAGAATCACTACAGCAAACAGTGAAGCTGACAAATGGTATGTTGGTCCGCCGAACAAGAGAATTTTAGTACAGGAGCAGAGATGTTTCACTGCAGTTGGAGGGCCTTGATGACTCTAACTCCAACAGTATTGAGCGCATTTTCGTATCCTTACCTGAAGAAGGGTGCTCTGGCCCTGAATATAATGCACTGACTCTTTACCAGACTGATTCCTGGAATGGACGACTCATGCATGAAGAGACACTGGATTGCCTAGGACGATATTTGAGGGAGAAAAATCAGAGGGGTTCATGCTGAAATCAATGCAATTCCAACAGGACTAGACGGGGAAATGCAAGAAAGATCTTCCCGGTGACTGGGGTGTCCAGAATGGAAAATCACAGTCGAAGTACGCGGGGAAGGCCACTTGAGGCTGAGATGAGGAGAAATTTATTTCTCTCGAGACTGGTGAGCCGACAGAATTCTCTGTCACAGTAAACAATTGAAGCTAAAATATTTAATGTTTTCGAGGAGCTAGATATGGCTCTTAAGGTTAAATGGATCAAAAGGGATGAAGAAAATGGGGTAAAGTTGTTGTGCTGAATGATCAGCCATGATCAGCTGGAATGGTGGAGCAACCTAGGAGGGCTGAAGGGCTCACTCAACGACAGTTGTGTGAGTTAAGGAAAAGGGTTTCGCAGTTCACCGGATGAGAACCGGAAAAAGTCTGTTTAATTCAACCCACAGAATTGATAGGGAAGGGATTTTGTTCTGTACCTGTATTTGGATTAATTGTAGAGTGTTTGGAAGCAGATAGAAATTTACTAAGCTATGCTTTGGATAGCTTAGTTTGTTTTCTTTTGTTTCATGCGTTTATACAATAATTCCTGTCTTAGTAATGAGGCCAAATCTGCTGCTTTGTATGTTTGTAGTTCATGAAAGACTGTGACAATAGTATATTTTTCTGAAACTCTGGGATCTGACTTCTCTGCTGGGAACAGTAACGGGCATCATTTCACTATTTAATGTTTAAAGGAAGATTGTAAATTTCAGAGGTACGGTGGAATCTGAGAACTCTGATACAGAAACCACAAAAAGTTATCATACTGGTGTTGCAAGAGCTTAGCAAGGCAAGTGGCAACATGTGTCCTACTGTTGCACAATAAATGTGCAAAAATAATTATGCCTCATACACGGCCTTGGGCAGAGCACAGTTCGAGTACTGTGTGTGCTTTTGGTGTCCTTGGTTGAAAATTATATGTATTTGTGTCACTCACACTATTTTTGCGATGAAGGCTAAACTTAAGAAAAATGAAAATTAAACGAAGTATTAAAAATGAGGAAGTATTAAAAATGAATGAGGAAACTTATTCACAAGCGCAAAACAGGTCAACAACCTGTCCCAAGTGTGCATTTACTGGTTTCAGCAGGTGGAATCAGTGAGTACGTAAAGCATGGCTGTGATGTAGCCAGCAGACGAATGATCCTAGCTAAATGAAAATTGAGCACCAGTGAGCAATTTAGTGTGATCAGCAGGTGCGTCTGGATAGCGCTATTGATGACGTCATACATCAGTGAACAGGAGAGACTGACCATTTGGCAATTGGGTGAGTTGGTTCTGCCTTTTTTTTTGGAAAGGACGTACATGGGCATTTTCTTCCACGTTTTTGGGTGTTAGCGTTGCCACTGCACTGGAGAAGCTCAACGAGGGTAGTGGGATTTCCAAAGAAAATGTCTTCAGTAGAACCATAGTGGGCGGCATGGCGGCACAGTGGTTAGCACTGCTGCCTCACAGCGCCAGAGACCCCGGTTCAATTCCCGCCTCAGGCGACTGACTGTGTGGAGTTTGCACGTTCTCCCCGTGTCTGCGTGGGTTTCTTCCGGGTGCTCCGGTTTCCTCCCACAGTCCAAAGATGTGCAGGTCAGGTGAATTGGCCATGCTAAATTGCCCGTAGTGTTAGGTAAGGGGTAGATGTAGGGGTAGGGGTATGGGTGGGTTACGCTTTGGCGGGTCGGGGTGGACTTGTTGGGCCGAAGGGCCTGTTTCCACACTGGAAGTAATCTAATCTAAAACATCGAATAACGTAGGACAGAAACAGGCCCGTTGGTCCAGACAGGTTCATGCTGACTGTGGTGCCCATTCAGCTCATTCTATTTGCCCGCGTTTAGTCCATATCTCTCTAAGCCCTTCCCAACCTTATACCTATTTAAACACATTATTTTTAACTGTTGCAATTGTATCTGTCTAAGCCACTCTCTCTGGCAACCCTTTCCATATACACAGCACTCTGCGTGAAGACGTTGCCCCTCATGTCGTTCTTAAACTTTTCTCTTCTGACCTTAAAACTATGCCCTCTAGTTTTCAATTCCCCGTCCCTGGGAAAAACGACTATCTGCATTCATCCTATCTATGTCCCCCATGATTGTATACCCCTCATTCTCTTACGTTCCAAGGAATAAAATCCTATCATGGCAACTTCTGCCTACAGCTCAGGCCTACGAGTCCTGGTATTATCCTCAAAAATCGTCTTTGCACTATTTCCAGTTTAACTACTTCTTTTCTATGACAGGGTTAACAAACCTGTACACAATACTCCATGCGCGGGCTCACCAATGACTTCTCCAACTGTAACATAATGTCCCAACTCCTACACTCAGTGTCTCGACAGATGAAGGCCAACATGCTAAACGCCTTCTTCACCACACTGTCTACCTGTGATGCCGGGTTCAATGGACTATGTACTAGTACTCCTGGGTCCCTCTGTTCCACAAAACTCCTCGGGACATTACCGTGTGCTGTATAAGACCTACTTTGATTTCACTTTCCAAATTGCAACACCTCATACTTATCTGGATTGAATTGCATTTGCCAATGCTCAGCCCACTTCTCCATCTGGTCAAGATCCGCCTGTAATTTTAGATTACCTTCCTCATTGTCAATGACACCGACTAATTGTGCAACATCTGCAAACTTACTGATCATGCCTTGTACATTCATGTCATTTATGTTAATAACAAATGACATATATCCCAGCACCGATTCTTGTGGCGCACAACTGGTCACAGGCCTCCAGTCTGAGAAATAAACCTTCAACAATCACTCTTTGTTTCCCACTATTAAGCCAATTTTTGAATCCAATTAGCCAGCTCTCCTTGGATCCCATGTGACCTAACTTTAATGACGACCCTGCTGTGCAGGCCTTGTCAAAGACTTTATGAAAGCCCATATGGAGAACAGCCACTGCGCTACCCTCATCTATCCTCTTGGTTAATCTTCAAAAAACTCTAAAAGGCATGCCAGACATGAATTGTCATGTGCAAGTCCACGCTGACTGTCTCTAACAGACCTGGACTATCGAAATGTTGATTGATCTTGTCCGTCAGTCTCGTCTCCAACAATTTGCCTACCACTGATGGCAGGCTCACTGACCTGTAGTTCCCTGGCTTGTCTCCTTTCTTAAACAATGCAAGAGCATTAACCACTCTCCATATTTCCAGAACTTCACCAGTGGACAATGATGAAGCAAAAATCTCTGCAAAGGCCTTGGCAATTTCTTCCCTTGCCTCTTACGATCCCGAGGATGGACTTGATCAGGCTCAGGGCATTAATCCACAATAATGCGCTTTAAGGTTGCAAACACCTTCTCTCTGGTAATATGCATGGTTTCCAAAACATCATCCCTTGCTTCCCTTGTTTCCTTACCATCCACGATTCTCTCCTCAATAAACACTGAGGACAGATATTCATTTAGGATCTCCCCCATCTCCTGTGGGGCCACACATTGATGCCATGCTGATCTTTAAGAAAACCTATTCTCTCCCTAACCACCCTTTTACTCTTAATATAACAGTATAGCCTCTTGTGAATATCTTTAATCCTATCTGCCAGATCCATTTCATATCCTCTTTTTTGTTCTTCTGACTTCCCACTGAAGTGTACTCCTGTAGTTTTTTTATAGTCATCTGCGAATTCACTTGAGCATGAGAGTTTAAACCCTATCTATGTCTTCTTTCTTCCTGACCAGAGCCTCAATATCCCTATCCCTGGACTCTTGATATCACACATTTAAAAGCTTCCAATTTGCCAGTCGCTACTTTTCCTTCAAACAGACCCACGCAATCAACCTCTGCTAGATCATGCCAAATGGCCCCAAAATTGGCCCTTCTCCAGTTTAGCACCTAAACCTCTGCATATCTCCTTTACTTTTCAGTATCTATGTTAAAACTGTGACGTGGAGGAGCCAATGCTGGACTAGGGTGGACAAAGTTAAAAATCACACAATACCAGGTCATAGTCAAACCGATTTGTTTGGAAGTACGAGCTGTCAGAGCGCTGCTCATCCATTGGGTAACCTAGTGGGGCAGGATCACAAGACGCAGAAGTCTCAGCAAAAGATCATCGTGTCATGCAATGAAAACGATATATTGAGCAAACATTGATTGTTGTTAAGTCTTCCAACTTTTAGAATGTGTTGCAGGTTTCGATTCATGAATATGGAGATCGCAGAACTTCTTTTAAGTCGCATTCTCATGGTAGCTTAAGGTTTTATCTTTAAAAGTGGCATCTCAGCTCAGGGCAATGTATTAAACGTGAGAGGTTTGAGTCTGTCTGTATCCCAATCTTGCATTTGCAGAACTGTTTGTGCGGAGGTTTATGTGGTGAATTTACATTTGCAGAACTGTATTTACGAATAACTTTCTATTTTTGCTCAAAAAGCACAAAACCTGCAGGAAATCAATGCAGCAGTCAATCCATGTGGCATTTCATCAATTCCTACTTTGGACATGGCACATGTCTCCGCTGGCTACATCTGTGGGAAGTGCACCCAACTCCAGCTCCTTGAAAACCGTGTTAGGGAATTGGAGCTGGAGCTGGATGAACTAAGGATCATTCGGGAGGCTGAGGGGGTAATTGGGAGGAGTTACCGGGAGTTGGTCACTCCTAAGGCTCAGGACAAGGATAAATGGGTTACAGTTAGGGGGAGGAAAGGGGACAGACAGACAGTGCAGAGATCCCCTGTGGACATTCCCCGCAGCAATATGTACACCGTTTTGGATACTTCTGGGGTGGGGGGTGGCCTACCAGAGGAAATCCATAGCAGTCAGTTCTCTGGCACTGAGCCTGACACTGTGGCAAAGGGGAGGGGGCAGAATAGAAAAGTACTCGTGGTAGGGGATTCGATTGTGAGGGAAATCGACAGGAGATTTTGTGGTCAGGATCGGGATTCCCGGAAGGAATGTTGCCTCCCTGGTGCCAGGGTCGGGGACGTCTCCGATCGGGTGGATAAGGTTCTAAAAGGGGAGGGCGAACCGCCAGAAATTTTGATACATATTGGCACGAATGATATCGCCAGGAAAAGGATCGAGGATATAAAAAGTGAATTCAGCGAGTTGGGATGGAAGCTGCAAAGCAGGATGAACAGAGTAGTGTTCTGTAGTTTACTACCGGTGCCACGAGATCGCGAGGCAAGGAACAGGGAGAGGGCGCAGCTTAATACGTGGCTGTGCTGCTGGTGTAGGAGGGACGGCTTCAGATATGTAGATAATTGGGATGCCTTCTGGGGAAGGTGGGACCTGTACAAGAAGGACGGGTTGCATCTGAACTGGAAGGGGACCAATGTCCTGGGTGGAAGTTCTGCACGAGTAGTTCGAGACGGTTTAAAGTCGTTAGGCAGGGGGGTGGGAACCTGAACTGTATAACGGAGATGAGAGTCGATGCAGATGAGGCAGTAGCAAGAGGTAGACCAGCTAGTGGGAAGGATTTTCCTGGCAAGGAACCAAGGTATCATGTTAGGGCCTCCATTTCGGTTTAATTTTCATTTGCTTTAAATTGCAATTGAATGGATCCATTTTATTTTCTTTCAATTTTTGTTTTGCCAGTGTTATTCGTTCATTTTCCTTTGCTTAATTTCTAACAATTGCAGTGTATTCTTTGGCAATTGTAGACGTTGCGCGGTTATCACAATGATTGCTCCTTTCTCCACAGACACTGGCAAACCCAGTTCCAAGTCGTTGCCAATTCTGAAAGCTTTGCCTCGCTCACTTTAGATAAAACACCGTAAGTGAACCTCCTCCACCCCTGGGAAACACTTGACGACTGAAAGAGCAATGATTACACAAGGTCTATTTAAACCAACAGAAAGCAACTTCGAAAATGAAAGATGCCAACACACAAAACTTATTACCATTCAGTCCAGCAATCCTAAATGGAATCTGGCGTTTGAGATTTTGATCCCGATAGCAGCCCCGAATTTGTAATGGACCACACCAAACCCTCTCAAATATACGTGGAGAAGATATTCGAGGCGTGGATTTTTTACTCGTTTTAAATGGATGTTTCAAGCACTCTAGATAAAATTCAATTGGTCCAGCTAAACGATATTGAGTTTTACAGTACCGTTAAAATGAAAGCAAAATAAAAGTGAAATAAATAGTTCGCTTAACTGTGATTCTATTGAAGTTTTTCATACAATAACAAATACGTTAACCATTCATAGTTTACTGGACCAAAATCGTAGCATCCCAAAACCAAAACCTTGGCTCGGCCAAGTACACAGCAATCGGATTTCTCGAGGCAATTCTCCATTTCAAGAAAGTAAACATCAAGAAAAATGTCTGAAAGAAAGAGTAGCAGGATGAGATGTACTGCAGTTTCCAAACAAAGCTTCAAGACCCCAGCAAGAATTTCTCCTGAGAAACTCAAACAAGAAAATCCTTTTTCTCTGGAAGCTTGTCCAAAAATATTCAGGCTACTTTTATTGTTCCAACCTTTACATCATATAGCCTTAAGGTTTCACAAGCCGCTAACCTTATAGACTTTGAAGCAGTCAGATGGCACCTCTGATCTCAACCTTGTTTCACAAAAAAGGGTCAAAATGCACCTGTTAAATCTGTAGTATTGTTGTCCTAAGGAGGAAAAGAAGATGCGATTTTATACTGCATCTCAAATGACCTTTTTCAACATGACCTCGTTGCATCAAAACATATCTGTGTGGAAAGTAGGTCAACATGAATGATTTTTTTTTTAAAAAAAGAAAAGCATCCAGATGGCAGTCAGATCCTAATGGTGCAAAAACAGTTTAGTAGATGACATAAGATCAAATATATAGATGACATATGTTTTCAGATGCACTGTCATGCATTTAATGCTTATATTGTATAGATACCTGCAAAAGAAATGGACCCTCTAAGAACGAAAATGTAGAAATGTATGAGTAGCGACAATGAGTTGGTGTCAAACTGAAATAATTGTAGAACGGAGAATTACAGAATTAGTTAGAAGGCAAGAAATTGGCAGGTTGACAATTGAAAGGGAAACACGTCACTTGTCACAACTTCAGGCTCATCATTGAATATCAGTGGTGCAAAAATACTTAAAACCAATAATTGGAGAAAATAAAAAAAACACACCGGAGATTAGCTTTAAATGCAAATTGCAAGTCAGGTTTGCAAAAGGCAGACAATGCTTGAGAAACTATTTTTGATTTCATTTTGATGAAGTAATACAGGAAGCTTATGAAGGGAGCATAGAGTTGTGTGCTCTGAATAAAAATAACCATTCCACGTGGGAAAATAACACACCGATCATAGAAAAGGTGGGCATGCCAATTTTTCAGATTGGTCGAAGTGTTGCGTTTTTAGGTGTACACAAAAGTCAGGCTAGCTAGTGTTAAGTAAAAGCTTGTGTCTTGCTGAAAAAGAAAAAAAAAGAAACTGTTCTGCCGCATTTTTTACGCACTGAACAGGTCAGATACAGAAATATGAAATTTCAAGCGATTGCACAAAAGTGGAACTGTAAGAAATGATTTTGACCTTTGATTTTTTTAATGATGATTGAGATATAGTATAAGCTTTGCAACGCGCGTTTGCAAATTTGTAGGACTTCTTAAAGTATCATGATTTCGCTCACATTTCTTCACAATCGATTGAGCTATGAACCTGAATTAGTTTTGACTTGCGTGGGGTACGATATATCAATGTACAAAGATAGATTCCTTGCAAAGAAGGGAGGATATCATGCCGGCATGTCTTTGGTGATTACCTAGGAATATGACAAGAGTGTAGCTAGTCGTTGTTTTTGAATGGCAATGCATCGGCGGATGAAATTGAATTTCCAAGAAAGCAGCACATTTTTCACACTCGTAAATAGGCTGTGTATGGTTGATGGGTTCAGATTCTACATACAGGATATTTTTTGTGTCGGCGTAATGACCTAACTTATGGTCTTCTTGGCTATTACAATAAGCTTACAAAAGGAAACGAGTGCTTTCAAACAAGGTGCAGAGAAAGAAAGTGGCACTTTTGAAAACTTGGCAGATGTAGTTCCAAACCAGAATGCATGAACGAGCCCCCTTCAAATCAGGAAAAGTACATTCAGAATACTTTTGTTGAAACAAACGACGAGAAAGTATGAAGGGGAAAACAAGACAAAAGATGAACTTGGATACAAGCCAAAAACAACCAGTCAGCAAACCTACCAAACAATCGATAAGCTGTTTTCGGGTCAGTTGGGCTGACATACAAAGAACAGAATGAGAAGTCTAAGTTTAGAAAATTTTGCTCAGATTGTAATATTGCGTCTGTAGTTTCCCAGTACATTTATATTAGTAGAGTCAGAGTCGTAGAGTCAGAGAGTCAGACAGCATGGAAACAGACCCTTCATTCCAATCAGTCCACAAAAACATGATCCCAATCTGAACGAGCCGACTTACCCGTGCGCGACCCGTATCCCTCCAAGCATTTCTTGTTCGTATACGTATCAAAATGCCTTCGAAACATCATTCATCACTTCCTCTTGATATTCATCACACACGTGAACAAGTCTTCGTGTAAATGAGTTTCTTTTCATATCTTTTTAGTACCTTTAATTTCTCAACTTAAAAAAATGTCCTCTAGTCTGGAAATCCACCACACAAGAGAAAATACATCTGCTGTTAACCTTATCCATATCCCTCATGTTTTTGTACACCTCTGTAATTGCACCTTTCAAGCCCTTGGGGGAGAAAAAAGCCCCAGCCGATGCTGCCTCTTCTGCAAACGCAAACATTGCATTCCAGGCAATGTCTGGTTAATCTCTTTTGAATCATCCCCAGCATAATTTCTTCTGCAGGGAGATTAGAAGTGGACACATTTATCCAGGTGAAACCTCACCACCGTCATAGTGTTCTTAACAAAATGTCCCGACACATATACACAAAGGTCTGAGCAATGAAGACAAACATGACAAACGTCTTCTTGGCAACCCTAAATATATGTGATGCAGACTTAAAGAATTATGCACGTAAAACCTAACTGTCAGACCTGTATGTGTATGATTCACAGGTTTCGCCTGAAATCCTTTGTTTTAAAAAGGCAAAACAACATTTACTCTACAGTCATTCGGTAACTGAACTGTATTTATAGCCAAAACAAATATTTCCGCAAGGTTCCCCGCCGTTTCCTGCCTAACCTCCCGCTGCAGTGTGTGGTGGCTCTTTGGAATATTGTTCTGATACAGCTTCGTTTGTGTGTGTTGGGATGGTTGCTGGTGTAGTTAAGTATTTGGTCAGTCTGTCGGTTTTCTTTACACGCAGCTTTGTAGTTCTCTGTTGTCCTTTCTTTCGACTGTCACCAGCAACCATCCCAACACACACAAACGAAGCTGTATCAGAACACTATTCCAAGGAGCCACCACACACTGCAGCACAGACGAACTGCACAAAACAGAGGAGAACCACCTATACAACGTATTCGAGAAGAACGGATACTCAAAAAATACAGTGCGCAGATTCCTCAAGAACAAACCACGACAAGCAGACCAAACACAGCCAGAAACCCTAACCACCTTACCATACATCAAACAAATTTCAGAAATGACAGCCAGACTACTAAGACCCCTCGGAATCCTAATAGCACACAAATCCACCAACACTCTCAAACAAAAACTAACAAACTTCAAAGACGCAGTATATCCCATGGACAAAACCAACGTCATCTACAAAATTCCATGGAAGGACTGCCACAAACACTGCATAGGACAAACAGGAAGAAAGATAGCCACCAGGATACACGAACACCAGCTAGCCACAAAAAGACACGATCCTCTCTCCCTCGTAACCCTTCACACGGATGAAAAAAAAACATTTCGACTGGGACAACACATCTATCCTGGGACAGGCTAAGCAAAGGAATGCCAGAGAATTCCTCGAAGCCTGGAACTCTAACCTCAACGCCATAAACAAACACATAGATCTCGATGCCATCTGTCAACCCCTCAGAAAACGAACAGGAAATGACATCACCACAAAACCCAGGAATCCCATACAGGAGAAAGATACAAATAGAAAGCAGGAGACAACAGCTTCACTTCACTTGGAGGTCACAACTGATGGTGTTACCTAGCCAGGTAATGAAACGCCTGGATATCAAACCGACAGCTCAGCGAGTAAACCTACACCCTGAATTATTCAGAGTTTTATTCATTCATTGACTTGCTCTTCTCTGTGTCCTGTCAACAATTTATTCTTTGCAGAATCACAACCGTCCTCATCTACGTTTCTATTTAGTCTGCTATTTTGTCTTCCTTCACCCCTTTTCTTTCGTAGTTTGCAGGATCCCTTAATATAATTGACAAATCTTCCCGCAAGGATATTCATTCCTTTCCAGTACTAATAAACCCATTCTACTTGAGCAGGTCTTTTCTGCCCTAAAAGAGAAGCCAAGGGTCTAAGAACCTAAACCCCTGAACATGACACCCTCTACAGACATTGACTTATCTCCTTTATCCTTTGGTATTTTTCCCATTGTTTGAGTAAACCAGAGAATCCTACTTATGGCGTGTTTTTTTAACCTTCTACCTAACCTGTCACATTCACTCTGTGAAGCCTTAAATATGTTATTCTTACAAATCCGTGCAATAACTTACGATTTCTCACTCTCCTCTTTTACGATATGCTTCAAACATTTCGAGATCTCCTGATTCCTCACATTAGGAAAACATCCTTCGATCCTAAATTCACGGTTATAATCGCAGAATAACCTGTCTGTGCACTTGACGGGACAATCCCTTAATACTGATTGCTTTAAATTTTCTCAAACCCTGCCCAACATAAGACACATTCATTGTGTCCAAAGTTTGACTGTCTCATTATTTTTTCTTGTGGAGACCATAACTAAGAATGTGATTGTGAGGGTAACAATCACAAAAGACTTCTAAAGTGACTTCTTACCTTTCGTGACAGTCACCCATCTCTCTGAGTATCCTGCGCTTTAATCACTTCTCCAAATCAATTAGCCTGGCATCTCTGTGTGTTGATTAATAATAATTAATGCTATGTTTTAACGTTCTGGAAGAAAAGACCCACAGCACTGTTGTTTTATTTGCAGATCATAAAAAGGCAAGGGAGGGACAGTTTGATCAGGGAGGAGAGTGAGCAAAGAATTGGCAGATGTAATAAATGTGGAAAAGTAAGTTTATGAACTTTAGCAGGAAGAATAGAGGCACAGACTGTTTTCTAAATGATTTGGAAATCAGAAACACAAGGAGTACTGGTTCAGGATTGTGTTAAGTTTCGATGCAGATTTCGTTGTCAGTTTAAAAGGCAATTGCAAAATTAGCGGTCATTTTAATAGAAATAGACTGCAAGTGCAGGGATGTAGTTCTTAGATTAGAGTCGGCTGTGGTCAGACATGCATTTGAAATTTTGTGATCTGTTTTCGGTGCTGTACTTGAAAAATGGATGCACCGCTCTTGAAGGTGTTCCACAGGAGGTTCACAAGAATAATCAGGGAGTGCAGGGCTTGTCAGGTGAGAAGCATTTGAGGATTCTCAGTCCAGACTCAATGAGGTTTAGAAGGATGAGGGGCGAATAATCTGAATGAAACTTACAGAATGCTGAGACGTTTTGCAGAGCGGACGTGTAAAGGATGTTTTCAGTGGGAAGAGAGGCGAGGATCACTGGTCGTAAATTAAAAATGAATGGAGGTGTTTCAAAAGCGAGAGTGTTGAATCTGCGGAATCCATTGCCATAGAAAGCTGTGGACATCAAGTCCTTGACTGTATTAAAGACAGTGCAGATCCGTTGTTAATCTGTAAGGGGACCAAAGAATACAAAAAGCAGGCAGGACATTGAAAGGGAAAGAAATGAATCAATCACGATTGAATAATAGAGCTCTTGCTTGGCTAAATGACGTCATCCTGCTCTTTCTGTTAAGGGCTGATGATCGGATGATATTTCAAATGTTCATGAAAATACGTTTTGACTATTGTCAAGTTTTTCAGCTCTCCTAAACTTCCAAGATATGTGTTCCAGATAATTACCATGCTCTAGTCAATTTTTCTTTCCTGCATTCTCATCCAACTTGATGTCCTTAAATTTAATTGTAATTTAATTATATGCTTCCTTGTTAGTGAATCTTCAGACGAAGTGAAACGCAGCTCCTATCTACTTTACATTTGGCCATCATAATCTCTTACATCGCAATTTTCTTCCCCCCACCCCAGTATCCTCTGTGTAAAGAATACAGTTGTCCTACATGTCTTCATAGGTAAAATACTTCAATTCCAAGCAACATACTGTGGCGTCTCCCTTCCAAATGTCATAAAGCTTTTCTAAAAGTGGTTCCTTTTCTCAAGGATATTGTGTCCTTTTTTTTGCAGAGGAGTCGTTAACAGCTTCAGGCTCAGATTAGATTGGTTTGGTACAGAGGTTAGAGGGTATTGAGAGGCCTTTTGTTTGTGCGTAAACAGATGAGACTTCAGGCCAAATGTTCATGTTATAGAAATAACCTGCATAACCCAAGGGGACGTGCTCTAGCTCAATCTGCTCTAGCTGAACAGTTCAGTCCGGAGCTAGATTGTGAGTTCAGCTGTGGACTCTGTGAAGAAATGCTGCTAAGCTTTTTCTCCTTTTCTACTTCTCACCTCCACCTGTAAGCTTTGTTTCATTTACTGTGTTGAAAGAATTTGTTTATTGGACTGAAGTGTCCATTCACAACATCATAATTAATGTAGCTTGGAGTGACTGGTTTCAGTAAACATTCTTTGTTCTGTTCTTTGTGTCTCATTCCTTAATTTTGGGAATAAATTTCTCTCTGTTTTAAAACCTTGTAGTCAACGTAGCTAACTTACTCCGGGTAAGTTTCACTGTCTATATATCGAAACAAATTGCATAGTCATGGTCTTGGCTGCCTGCTTACGAATGTTATGAGTGGTCTAGCCGAGTCCATAACACAAACACAAACAAAGTATACTTGAAAATCTCAGCAAGTCTGGTCGTAAAGAAGTGTCACAGATTTCGAAACACGAAATCCGATTTCTGACCACAGATGCTGCCACACCTGGTGAAACGTTCGAGCTATTTCTACTTTTGTTTTGGATATCCAGCTTTCGCAGTTCTTTCATTTTTTTTTGTCCATTGACATTTTCTCCATTCAATTGATAGTCTTACAGTCACGATTAGAATTCCTAATAATGCCAGAGTGGGAGTAAATTTGAATGCATTTGCAATTCTGGTAGTGCCTGTCGAATATGAAACATGGCATGCATAAGCAAATGTATCAGGCAATAATATTTAGAATTAGTTTTCAAGACTAAAACAATGTATCTATGATATATTTTTCACAGCAGTTCCTACAAGAATGCTCGTTGTTTGTGAAGCTCTGTAGCCAGCACGAGACAGGGGAACACTTAAATAAATGTAAGTTCTGTTGCAGGATTAATGACCCTCATTATTTCGTGCACACGACTTGATATATTTTATGTGAGACCACAATTAAACAAAACAAACAACTGCAGTCTACCAAATACGTGGACACAGATTAAAATGTTTAGCTTTTCTAAACATAAACACTGACTTCAGTTCAGCCAATCAATAGTTGCAGTGTTCACCACAACACACTGTTGGGTTCGCCGCGATGCCACAAATGGCTCAATGTTTCTGTATCATAAGGAAACTAAAAGAAGGAGCTTGCTCATTTCTTGGTCTCTTATTGCCTTTAACTTCCCGCTCCCGTAAAATCAATAACTAAAGTTCCTTACATTAGTTACCCTCCAGAACAATCTTTTCAATTTATAAAAACTTAGAATTTGCTACAAAACAACATATAACTGGGAGAATGCACCTCAGTAATCACGAGCTGCACATGGGTAACGTAACCTATTTTAGATCAAGTTTTTTAAAAATTTAAATTTGAACTCACAATTTGCAAAAGAGCCGAGAATGGTTCGTCCTGTTTTGGTCACAGTTCCAAATTATTCCTGAGAAGATAACAGGCAGGGATCTTCTTGAATAACTCCATACTATAAGAAGAAACTCCCACATTTCTGTCAGCAATTTCCATTGCAGCTTCTTAAAATGCGTGAGAGAACATGATATTACACCAAGTTTGAAAGGAAACTTATGATTTATTTCATCCCAAGCGCACCTTATCTCTTTCTGTCAAAGTAAATGCGTGCATTGAAAATTGTAATACTGCTTTTTTAACAAAAATGGTTAATTCATGGGATATGTATATCACGGTTGAGCTAGCACTTACTGCCCATTCCTTGTTGTACTTGAGAAGGTGGTCAGATTTCTTCTTATATTTCTGCTTCTGCCGAGGCACCAGAATTCAAAGATGTCAGTCTTCAGTTTCGATTCGTTCTTGGTCGTACTATCAAATGTTTGGAGACTCCGGATAATTCAATGAGAATGACAAATTTCCTCCGAATGTACTCAATGTTTGTTTTGCAAAATCTGTTGTCCGTCGCGCCAAGTTGTCCTGGTAAAGCTGCAATCATGCCATCGAAACAGCAATGACGAACATTGCCTCGCTATTTCCACTCTGAACAATGTTTACACAACATTACATCTCGAGAACTCGCAAACTGATGGTATGGCTCTTCAACAGTGTTATAAAGAACTAATTGCTTTGCAGTAAGTATGACACTTGCCAAGGCTGCTTAGATCTTGGCATCAGTGCCGTTTTAGTTCAAATGTGGACAAATGAGCTCAATTCCAGAGTTGAAGCAGAAGACTCAGTCCTTCTGCTCGAATCTCAGATGGCGATGAAACAGACCGCAGACCGAAGGTGGAAGACCTGGAAAAATGGTGCACTCAGAACAACCTCGCTCTCAATGATAGCAAAATCAAGGAACTCATTATTGACTTTTGGCAGATGTTACTCATGCCCAGCTACACATTAACAGCAGAGAGGTGGAACGAGTGGAGAGTGTCATGCTCCTGGGAGTGGTCATCAACAACAAGCTTTCTTGCGGATGCAATGGTTCCAAAGGCCCAACAACGTATCTTCTTCCACAGGAAGCGGAAAAACTTTGACATGATGGCGAATGCCCTTGCCACCTTCTATAGGTACACCATGGGGAGCATTATGTCTGGATGTATCACTACCTGGTATGGTAATTGCACCGTTCAAGATTGGAGATGGTTATAGAGAGTGATGAACTCGGCCCAGCCAAACCAAAAGGCCAACCTCCCATCTATGAAATCCATCTCCCAGGCCCGCTGTCAAGGAAAAACCCCAAGCATTCTTAAAGATCTATCCCACCCTGTCAATGTTTTTTCTACAACCTGTATTATCGGGGAGAAGGTACAGAAGCCTGAACACTCACACCAACCGGTTTTGTAACACTTTCTACCCTACAGTTGTTAGGATACTGAATGGACTCACTAAACTTCGAACACTGGCCTGGAAAGGTTTACCAATTATTTACTACCTATGCCACTTGACTCTGTGATCTCCCTGTATTGATCGCAAGGGAAAGCTTTTCACTGTGCCTCGGCATACGTGACAATAAATTAAATTCATATCAAGGCCACATTTGATCGCTTGTAGAGTGAAGAAGCCGTCACAAAACTAAATCGATGGGAATCAAAACTCTTCACTGGCTTGAGTCATACTGATTACAAAGTAGGATGGTTGTAGCTATTGGAAATCAGATATTCCAATACATCTCTGCCGGAATTAATCAAAGTAATGTCATGTATTCAATCATCTTCCGCTGCTTCATTAATCATCTTCAGATCAGAAATGTGATGTTCGCTGAAGAAGGCACGACAATCAGTCCAATTCACAACTCCGCAGAAACTGAAGAAATGTGTGGGAAATGCAGCACGACCTCGATAATGCCCAGTTCTGCTCGAAAATGGAAAATAGTAGCACGTCACATGCTCAGCCAATAACCATCAGCAACACGAAAGGACCTTGCTATCACCACTTGGTAGCATTAGAATCACTAAATTCCCCCGTTACGAACAATCCTGGGAGATATACACAACGAGAAACTGAAATAGATGAGCCACATAGTTTCATATTTGAGGTACAATTGCAATGAAGTTGCAAGCTGAGATCCTGAGAGCATGCTATTTTTAATTGCGGTATTTGATTGCCCTCTTTTTTAAAATTGTGGTGCTATTTTCTGTTTTTGTTTTTGCGATGTATCCCTGGACAGAGTACATCTGGGAAGGGTACTGTGTTGCTGGAAGCTGACAGCATTTTAGTTGTACTGGAGGCGCTCGTACCGGAAAGATAAGGAGCATTTAAATTTGTAACTGCTGTGTGGACAATGGCGGAAAAAAATAGCCTTTGCTGTATCCAGTACTTTCAAATATTTCATGATGCCACAAAGTTGTTTTATATTCTGTCCCTCGCACTAAGTTCATTTTAAGTTAATTGCAATCTGGTTGGCCGTTATTAGTTACAGATAATCCTTCAGAACTTCAGTTGCACCATATTCTACTATTTCAGACTTCATCTCAGTGACTCAGCCAGATATTGCTCTCAAAGCAATGGATCGTTGACATCAAGTAAATTAAGAGATGTGTTAGAAACCTGCTTGATAGACATCTCAGTTCTGCTATGTTTTCCTATAAAACACACTTTGAAAACAAACAGAACTCAGCGAGGTGTTTCGGAGTTCAATCAAAATCAACATCATTCATTAATTGTGTAAGTGTACACGCATCAGCTTTAGGAGATTGATGGCAATCAAAATTAATATTGACAATTCCTATAAGTATTAGAAATAAATGGCACGGCACAACATTGAATTTAAATTAAAAATATTAATCAACACAATAATCTGCATTATACAGATACATGTTACAATTTATCGAAACCTCACAGATGGATGATTGAAGTTCATAGTGCAGAAATTGATTTGTATTCTGCATTCTTGAAGCTTGACAATGTTTTGCGAGGTTTCAATGATAACATACATATTCTCAATAGTTGCCTGTCTTCAGAGATGCAAACATTATCGACAGATTTACAGTTGTTCCTCGCTTTGAACAAAGAATTACTGCACTGCACTGATGGAATTATGCATCTGCGTCAGGTCATCATAGTTTTTAGGCATCTATACTTCTTGAATATTATTTCTTAAAAATCCAAAAGGAAAAACTATGGAAAATTAAGAGTGAACCCGTCGGCCTAAAGCAGGTTCCAGACTCTTGATTAAAGTAGTTGTCTCTAGTCAAGATTATGCTCAACCATGTACAATTGGAATGGGTAGACTGAGATAAACAGCGTACAGGAAATCGGGAAAGGTGCAAATTGTCGATATCACGCTGGTATCTGCACGAAGATGCAGATGGTCTGAAATAGCTATTCAGATCAACACCCCTATATCACATTAAAGAAGTTTTCTTTTCCTGGAAGGTTATGCATCAAATTGACAATGTTAGGGGATTTTTTTTTTTCTGTCAGCTCAAAGAACATGAAACCGAGAATTTCACAGAGATAGAAATGGAAATATCCAGAAAAGGTCAAAAGAACCATGCACACAAAACATTTGATCTGGTTCCTGGAAACATGAAGTAAAATCGCCCAAAAGTTAATGGTAATTCATGTTAAACCAATGATCAGATCCTGGCAGATTAAAAATATCCTGGGAAAATGAGAGATTACGCACTGTTGTGGAAATAAACTATGTACATAATATTTGCCAAAATATCAAAGCTTGGAAATGAAGAAAAGCAAAAGGCTTTGGGCGCCCTTCTCAATTCTCCATTGAAGGCTAACATCTGCTTACAGTAAACAATTAGAAAAATTGATAAAATTTTAGCTTCCATCACAAGAGGATTTGATTGCAGGTCGAATGTAATGTCGCCTCATTTGTAAAGCATCTTCGTTAGACCTCACCTGGAGCATTGTATGAATTGTTGAATCCTTATCACTGGAAAGATGTTATTGCCGTTGAGGGAGAGCAATGTTGGATAAGCCACAGTTGTTTCCAAGATGGAGGAACTGGACTTTTACTGTGCTGTTGGCCTCGATGAATCCATTTCAGCATAAGTCAATGGATTTAAGGTACCAACCAAACAGTCTCTGTAGTAGACTGAAGTGAGGAGATATACATATACATACACACATACATGTACACATATATACAGAGAGAGAGAGAAATGTACATAGACATATATCACATACTTGTGACTGTGTCATATATATAGCGTTGTATAAACATTTTTGTGTCTAAATTGCACCTCTGCTCATTCATCACTGAGTCAGTTATCACATGATATTTTCACTGAATTTGCTAAATCTGTTGGTCGACTTCAAATGCTCATCGATCCATACAATGATCGTCTGGCTATCACCACTTCACACCCAATGGTTTTGCAGTCACTGAATTATCCATCTGCCAACACTCTGTGAGTTACAATTACACAGAAACTGAAATATTCAGAAAGTGTGGTGCTGCAAATGAGCAGCTGGTCAGGCAGAATCCAGGGGCAGGAGAGTCTACGTTTTGAACTTCATCTGATTAAGAGCTCATATTCGAAAAACCGACCCTCCTGCTCCTCTGATGCGGCTGGACTGATTGTGCTTCTCCAGCACCACACTCCTCGACCCTGATCTCCAGCGCCTGAGAAGACTGACCAGTGAAAATGTAGTACGTTCAGATATCACCAACCCAACCTGCTGCAGAACTGAATCTAAATCCTCAGAAATCCAATACGCCTTTTCCGACACCTGCTCTTCAAAGACATTTTAATACAATCAATCATTCTTTTCTTTTTCACACTGGTATGTGGCAGAGAGAAATCCTAAGATTACTGCCTTTGAGAATCTGTCTTTCAATTTCATTCTTAACTCGTGGAAATCTGTCCTGAGGACCCCATTATCTTTTCTGCCAATGTTGTTGGTACCAATGCGGACAGTGTCATCTTTTAGTGCCATCTTGCCGAGAAGGAATTCCGCAGCCACATCATTCCTTCCAGGAGGCAACGCACCATCCTATAGTTAGTGAATCAGATTTCTAGCCTCTGACCACTTTTTGTTGCGACTGTACTTATATGACTAGAGCGGTTCAGGTTCTTTTCAATGATGGCAATCAGGTTGTCGACACTGTGTGATCCTGTAAAGTTAGTACCAATTCATATCTCCGGGCAATGATGTTGGTGATAATCAATGCCTCGTATTAGAGTGGCAGGGATTTTCGCTGACAATTGTCAGTCGAAAACGTGCTATAGATCCAGATTGTGGTACATTTAGACATGGACTCCTTCAGTATTTGAAGAGTCATGAATGGTGCTCAACGTTGTGCAATCATCAGTGAGTATCCCTGCTCCTAACCTTATGGTATAGGGAGGTCATTGATGAAACGGATAACGATAGCTCAGCCAAGATCATTCCCCGAAGATCTTCAGCAGAGATGTTGTGGCGCTGAGATTACTGATCTCCAACAACTCCAAACATTTTCCATTTGCTAGGAATGCCGCGAGCCAGCATGGATTTTTCACGTGATTCTCAGTGACGCCAGTTTTGATCGAGATCATTGACTCCCCATTTGATCAATTGCTACATTAGCATAAAGAACAACCACTCGCACATTATCTGGAATTCAGCTGAAATGATGACGGCATACATTATAATTAGTTAGTCGTTATTTTTAAGTCAGGCGTGTGAATGACTAACTTCTCAATTCTTCTTTCCATAAGAAGGTCATTATATAAATTGGGGGCAAAACCTGTCTCACTTGAAAAGTTTCGATGCCTCCAACTTAATTCACATATTTAGTTATCTTCCTTTGGAGCTGTGGAAGGAGGCCTTCTAAAGCTATAAAAGGAAATAATCAAATAATGGCTGGTAAACCGTGAACAGCGTTTGTCCTCTTATCTACAGAAAGGTGTTTTGCCATTGGATAGATCCCAGAGAAGCTTCATTCGGCTGATCTCGGATATGAAGTGTTGTTTAATAAATATAATGAAAAGATTAGGCCTGTCCTTGTTCCAGTTGAGAAGAATGAGGGGCCATCTTATCAAACCAATTGTAATCCGCAGGAGATTAGAAGATTTTGTTTTCCTTTGATCGCATATTTAACGTCGATGTGGAGAGGTATTTGTTCTGTCAGAAGATTGTGAATCTGTGGAATTTCTAATCATAGAGGGCAGTCTATGCTGGGTTATTTACAATATTCAAGGCAGTGACGGATAGATTTTTACTCAGTAAAGGAATCGATTGGTGAAAGGAAAAGTCAGGAAATTGAAGTCCAGGTTTATCAGATCAGCCATGATTTCATTGAGTAGCAAAACAGGGTAGATAGGCTGAATGGCCTAACTCTGCTCCAGGTTTTTCATTGTAAACGTGAAGGAGGTGAACGGTGGAGAGCAGATGTCAAGCTCTGCATCGTAACGAAATCATGGTTGATATATTCGAAAACATATGTGTGGTCATCGAGAGCAAACTCAAGAAAACATACAAACATTGCTCTACGACACGAAGGACAGGTTGTTTTATTTTCTTTGCGAATATTTTGCAAATGAATTTCAAAGAATATGAATCTCAAGGTTTCATAAGCAAATCTGTGAAGGGACAGGACACTTCAAATTCTCTGAGTAAAATATGCAAGACCTTCGGCCTGGCTAAAAGGGAAACTGAGAAAAATGTACCATGAAGACATGGTCATTCTTCACAAATCACTGAATGAATCTTAGATCTGTTTTGTGTCAGTGCTCTGCCTTTGCCATTATGAAGCCTGTGATTGACAGGGTCACTTTTATTAAAATTGTCACAGTTATGAAGGATTCTAAAATATTCAAGAAAGGTAGAAAAAACATAACTACATTGTACAATACTACTGTTAGAATTATGGAATCATAGAGATGTACAGCACTGGAAGAGACCCTTCAGGCCAACTTATCCGTCCTGACCAGATATCCGAAGTGAATCTCGTGTTCATTGCCAACATTATGCCCCATCCCTCTAAACGCTTCCTATTCATATGCCCATCCAGATGTCCTTTAAATGTTGCAATTGTGCAAGTCTCCAACACTTCCTCTGGAGCACATTCCACATATGCACCACGCTTTGAGTGAACCTGTTCCCCATTTATTCCTTTCAAATCTTTCCTTCCTGACCTTAAAAGTATGCCCTCTACTTTTGGACACCCCAAACCTGGTAAAATACTTTGTCTATTCACCCTACCCATGCGCTTCACGATTTTATAAACCTCTATATTATCAGCCCTAAGCCTCTAATGTTCCAAGGGAAACAGCCCCAGCTTATTCAGACTCTTCCGATAGCTCAAGCCCTCCAATCATTTCAAAATCCTTGTAAATCTTGGCTGAACGCTTTCAGGTTTCACAACATCCTTCCTACAGCATTGAGACCAGAATTGTGGATAGTTCTCCAGAACTCGATTAGTCAATGTTGTGTACATCCACAACATGAACTCTCAACTCAAAACTCAATTGAATGACCAATAAAGGGAAGCATAGCAAACACCTTCTTCAATATCCTTCCTACCTTTAACTTCAGTATCTATTGTCTTATTTCTGTAGTTTCAGAGAATATTTAATTGACAGATTCAAAATTATAGGTTGGTTATGGGAAAAATGCATTTTCTCTGTCAATGCTATCAAGGGCTAAGCATGAATTTAAGATAATTGCTTTAAAACAAAAGACAAAACGAAAATCATTAGCTCTGGTTTGAGATAGCATGTTGTTTTGGCATGGGTGATATTTGCCGAAAAGTATTGGCAACAGATACACCGATGACCTTGAAAAAGCAAGAGAATGTATTGCTTGCAAATCAAATAATCAGTGTGAAAGTGATTTAAAGTGGTACAAATTCGATGTATCTTTCAAAGTTCACAGCACGCATGTACAACTGACAGATTAGTCTATCGATGTGTTGTATGGTGCTATGAGTCTGTTCAACTATCAATGGAGTGATTCGTATGGATTATTATTCATCCTCTCATGTCACTGAAACGGGTGCAGCAACGCTAACTTTAAAAGGGAGAATGTTTTCTTAATTAATATGTAGATGGATGTACAGAGAAGTGGCATAAGTCGACTACTTCTTGGGAAATAAATCAGGAATGTTACTGACATGTTATTGGATGAGTACTCTTGGACCAGTGACTACCATTCTATTCTCCTAAAATAGTAATGGAAAATGATAGAACTAATACACAATTTTAATTCTAAATCAAGGCAAGGCCAATTTTGAAGTTATGATACAGAAACTTTCAATAGTTGATTGGGTGGAGCTCCTCGCAAGCAAAAGGACGTCTGGCAAATTTGAAGCTTTCGAAAGTGACAGACCGAGAGTTCAGTGACAACATGCTCCTGTGAGAGTGAAGGGCACAGCTGACAGGAGTAGGGAACGCTGACTGAAGAGAGATGTAGAGGCTCTGCTCAAAAAAAAAAGCAAGAGGCGTATTTCACTGAGATCATTGAATCCTTTGAGTGTAGAGAGTTGTAGGGTTATATTTAAGAAGAAAATGTGCACAGCATAAAGAAGACAGGAGATAGCTTTGGCACTTTAGATTAAGGAGAATCGAAAGAGATTTTACACGTATACGAAAGTCGAAAGAGTAACTGGAGAGGGGATAGGGCCTCTTAAAGAAAGGGTCAAATGTATGTGTGAAACGACATGTGTGAAATGTATTGTGTGAGATCCCATACGAATATTTTGTGTCAGAACGCAGGAAGACATGGAAGCGAGCAACTCAGCGAAATTAATACTGATCTCTTGAGAAGAGTCCACATCACTGACGAGGAGATACTGAAGGCCTTAAAATGTATACATGTAGACGAATCCCCGGGACATGCTTAGGTATATTGTGGGAGACTAGGAATGAAATTGCGGTGTCTGACAGACATATCTTTGATATGGACAACCACGGCAGAACTGCTAAAAGACTGAATGGTCCAAGTATTATGCTATTATTTAAGAAAGACTGTAAGGATATGCCAAGGAACTATATAACAGTAAGCCTGACGTCAGTGGTGGACATGTTGTTCGAAGGGATTCTGAGAGTAAAGATGCACATGCTTTGGGAAAGGCAAGGATTCATGAGGGACACCCAGCATGAGATTGCACGTGGGAAATCGTGTTTCACTAATTTGATTGAAAGGTTTGGAGGGGTGACCAAGACAGTAGATGAAGGTAGACTAACAAACATTGTGCACATGGATATTGGCAAGGCCTTTAACATGGTTGCGCATGGAAGAATAGATAATACCATGAAAACAAAGGGAATGAAGGGAAAGCTAGCAAATTATAAAAATTGTCTTTTGGCAAGGAGACAGAGGGTGGTAATAGAGGTTGTAGTTCAGACTGGGGGCTCAGACGAGTGGTTGTACCTCAAGAAGACATATCTGTTACATGGACAACCACGGGTGAACTGCTAAAATGACTCAAGGGTCCAAGTATTATGCTTGATTTAAGAACGTCGTTAAGGAAAAGACAGGAACCATATAACAGTAATCCTGACGTCAGTGGTGGACATGTTGCTCGACTGGATTCCGAGAGAAAATAGCCACATGCATTTGGAAAGGCAAGGACTGATGAGAGACACTCAGCATGACTTTGCACGTGGGAAATCGTGTCTCACTAATTTGATTAAGATCTTTGGAGGGGTGAAAAGACGGGTCGTTTCACGTCATTTAAGTAAACGTTGTCGTTGAGAAAATCGGACGCATCGTTCGTGAGTTGGTGCAAAACTCCAAAATTGGCAATATAATGCACAATCAAGAAGATTCCCGACGAGGATAACCAGGCCAATGAGACGAGGAATGGCAGGTGGAGTTTAATTACTTAAATGTGAAGTGTTGCCTTTTCTTTAGCTAAACCTGAGCAAGAATTATTGGAAGGACCGGGGCATGTTGACAGAGACACCTAAGAACGCAGAAACATATTTCCTTGAAAGTTGTATCACAGGTAGACTGGTTGGTGAAGAAGGCCCCACTTGCCTTCATCTGTCAGAGCACTGATTACAGGAGATTGTGATGTCATGTTATGGATGCATACACAACCGGTGAGACCACATTTGGAGTACTGTGTACAATTTTGGTCGTCCGACAGGAAAGATGTCATTAAAATGGTAGGAGTGCAAAAAGGATTTATTAGGACGTTCCCGAGGCAGCAGGGTTTGAGTTATGAGGAGAGGGTCGATAAGTTCGGACTGCTATTATCTGGATCGTATGAGGCTGAAGGGTGATGCTATAAAAGTTTATAAAGTCATGGTCAAACGTCACACGATGTCCAGTCATAGTTGAACAAGTCGATTTATAATCACAGGCTTTCAGAGCACTGTCTCTTCATCAGTTCACGTGAAGAAGGGCTCATGCCCGAAACGTCGATTCTCCAGCTCCTTGGATGATGCCTAACCTGCTGCGTTTTTCCAGCAAAACATTTTCAGCTCTGATCTCCAGCATCTGCAGTCCTCGCTTTCTCCCAGATGCATAGATAGCAAAGGTTTCAAAGGGATATGGGCCAAACGCCGGAAAATGGGACTAGCTCATTTCAGGAAGCCTTGTTAGCATGTAACAATTGGGCTGAAGTTCCCATGTTACATGACTCTATGACTGCATGTCTCTAAATGATTGCTGTCCTCTGTGTTTTTGACAGGACAAAATAAATTTGTATCAGTAAAGCGACAGAGTTAGGTTTAGAATTATGATACCACAATAAGCATTACTGCAAATGGTCCATTCTAACTCATATTTCGAGGTTCCAGCACTTGCAAAATGTCAAATGTCGTTGGAAAATCAGATCCTGGTCATTACCGAGTCAACAACGAATGGTCGTTGTTAACTATTCGCTGTACAAATATTCTTTGTATTGTCTGTGACCACGCTTGCAGTTAGTGTCACTGGCTTTTTAGCGTTTGCTGCACGCCACTTCCACGATGCAAAGTAAGAGGCTCACATTTAGAATTCTCCGTCCCAACTGGAAGCTCCCTCAAAACATTCAACTTGGAACGCTGTGGTGAGAATTTCCATAAACCTCACCTTATATCCCTTGTCCCCTAAATAGCATACATCCTGTCTTGGTTTTGTATCTCCTATATTTCTAATGTCTTTTCTTTCAGTTCTCTTTTTTTTCTTCGTTCAGACCACCAGATTCTCGATTGCATTTTCTCTGACTGTAAACGCAAACTTACCACGGGAATTGAACACACGCTGTTCCCTCTGCATCAAAAACCAAGCATGCAACCAACCAGGGCACAAAACCCCTGCTTTACTATAATGTTCTTGTGTCCTTTCTTCTCATTAAACATGCTACACTTTTACGGGTTTACAAATGACCTCTACAATTGAGAATAATGGGGGCAGTTGATGCATGGGACCAGACCTATATTCAAGTTATTTCCAAGCTCCTCGTCGTCTTGACTAGGAGTTATATCGCTTCTCCTGCAGTGTTGTTCATTCCTGAAGGACACAGTCTTTGACCGAACTTCTCAACAGCACTATGGGTGTCTCTTCAAGAGCAGAGACTGCAGTGGATCATCGACACAATGTCAACTCCGTATGGGCAATACAAAGCTTATTCACTTATGGAATCTCACTGTTTCCTTAACGAATGAAAAGAATACTTGCGCGTTTTAGTCCATCTAGCTGACAGTCGAAAATGAGACCACAACTGGGCTTGTCTTTAAACTGCACCCTCTACTGATACAGCCAAATCAACGCATTTCTATCAAATGGAGCAATAACACTGAGAGCTAAGTGAAAAAGAATGTTTTGTACAGCATCTTTTTCTTTATGAACCAAGTAGTCAACACAACCTTCTCCTTCGTATGTTCTCAGGGATTTTGCAACCATTCCGTGCTGCACATCTAATTTTGTGTAATCCAATTTTGTGTAGATGCCTAGTCTTCTGCCTTTTCCAATTATCAACAGTTATACCTACATCCACCCGTAAACCTTACCAGCAGACAAAATATGTGTAATCCCAAGTGAGGCACTCATGGACCTATCTACAAGTTGCATAGTTCTTGAAAAAATGAACTTTTGCTTTAATAATAAGTTTTCCCTGGAAGCAAGTTCCTGGCCTTTTATTCCCAATAATTCACAGGATAAGGGCTTTGACAGCAAGGCATGCACTCGTTTCCGACCAAAAATGCAGTTGCAGTGACGGTTTTATTTTATTTTTCAGAAAGAATGAAGTTGGAGAGTGTCGTACTCAGTCTTTACCTCAAATGTTATTGCTGATTCTGACAGTGCTCGTGGTGTTAAAATACTGGTTACCAAATGTGATATGGGTATTGATGTCTGGATCCAGTGCTTAGTGATCATCCTTGTTTCTCCTCGAGAAGGAGGAGGTGTGACAATGTTGTCTCTTTTCAAAAGTTTATTTTGTCCATGTCTTCTTTTGGAAAATTTCGAAAAGACAGATGTGCCAAAACGTCTTGGGAAAGCCTAGTTTAACAATGACTCGGGAGTTAGCAGTTCTCCCAGTTCAACATTATTGCACTTTTGGTTTCACAGAAACAGAGAAGCTGTTGCAGTGTAGTAATGTTCCAGATATCAGAATATGATTCTAAGTTGACTTACCGCTCTGAAATCTCTGAATGTTGCTCCCTCGGACTCGTAAGAACCCGATTTTGAATTTGCCTTTTGCAACGGGTGTGTTTATGGAATGTTGTTTGATTGGAGCAGTTTCTTAATTAAGTTGCTGCTTTGGATTGGTTCAGTTTTCCAGCACTTAAGTTATTATAAATTCTGTTTTCTTTTGTTTATGTTTCAACTATAGTTTTAAAGTAAATTTTGATTGAGTAAAACTAAAGGTGTGAACAGCTGCATCACCCCGGAACACTCACTTCACATCTGCCTTTAAAATAAGAAGCTAATAACCAGGCTATCTTCTTGAACTCTTTTTAGTGGGTCATAACCGATCCATATAACTGGGAGGGGTAGTAGTGAGCTACCATCTTCAACTGTGCAGTCAACGTGTTGATTGTAGACATATAATACCATTCGGGAGACAACTCCAGCATATTGGCTCTGCAATACTGAATAAATAGCAACAGATGTCCAAGTCGGGATAGCGAGTGGTTTGAAGGAGAAACTTCGAATTGGTAATGTGCCCTGTTGCAGACACTCAGTTGCAGTCTCCAACATGCAGTGTCAGCTCGCAGCATTAAAACGACCAAGTTTATCTTTTATAAAAGATTACTAGACTTGGAATTTTAACTGACAGCATCTGAGGAGACAGAAGCAGAGACAACGTTTCAAATCCAGTGTGACTCTCCTGCAAAACTCTAAGATGAGTCAGACCTGTTGACTTCCTCCAGTATTTTCTGTTGTTGTTCCTTTACAACTGGCCAATGGAAAATTCTGTAACAGGGGTTCCAATCCGAGAGGATTCGTGTCAAACTGTGATCTGTTCCTAAGTGAACGTGAAACTCCAGGGTTTCGGATTCTGCGCAAAACTGACAGTGGTGCCAATCTTGTGAGTTAATATTAATAAATAACTTTTGAAAATTGCATGAATATGATTGAAAGAAGGACCCTTACTGCCATTTTGCACCATGTTAACTTAAACAAAACATGAAAGCCTTAAACCTGAGCTCCTTTGCTCGCAACAGAAGCTACCAAGCATTCCCAATATTGTCTGTTGTTTCAGGTGAACATAATTTGATAAACAGGCACTGTCCATACAATGTAAGCTGGGAGTTCGTATTTGAACAAACTATGCAATGAGGCTTTTTAATTCTAAGGGCGTGGCGATGACATTCCAAATGAAGGGCTTCTGCCCAAAACTTTGACTCTCCTTCTCCTTGGAAGCTGCCTAACCTGCTCTACTTTTCCAGAGCCACATTTTTCGATCTGACTCTCCAGCATCTATGTTCCTCGCATTCGCTCGTGCACCTTTGACAGAAAGGTTATCATTCATCCCCGGACAGTCAATGATGGAACAAGTAAGGGAGACAATCTTCTTCTTGAAACAGGAAGTGGCGAAAGTACTTCGACAATTTCTTCCAGCAACATCCTACATTCAAGGCTCAGCAAAAGAAGGACCAGCGATTATTTATTGCAAGGCATGACGGTCGATAACTAGAAAGCAAAATTGGAAATGATTCCATTCTTGCGTGTTTGCTGCCTTTCATTTTCAGTGTGTAGAGGTTTGCGAAATTTCACAAAACCTCTGATTGATTTCCAAATTTATGAAACCTGCCTTCTTCGCCTTCATCTCATTTCACTGCTTCGCTCTCTCTCTCTTCCTCACTCTCTCCCACGCTTATGGACTCTTATTTGTCTCTCTGTTTCTATTTCCGTGTGGCTCAAGCCAATCCTTTCTCCCCTTCTCCCTTTTCGATCTCTCCCACACCACCTCCCCACTTCTCAATTCTTTCTTTCTCCCTCTCCATCCCTTCTCACGCCTTCTCTCTCTGTCTCATCTCTCTCATTCTTCCCCCGTCTCTTACATTCTTTCTCCATCTCTCACACTTATTTGCTACAGCTCTCCCTCTCTCTTTCTTCTGCACATCGAACATTCAAATTGAAGATCGAACCAATCACCTTCACTGTTGGATATTATTGAATAACTGTAGATTTCTCGAAGCGCATTAGCTTCATTGTTGCTTTTTCCAACTTGCCTCAATCATTCCAATCAATTTCGTAATCTGCCTTCATAATTTCAGGCCCGCTTTTATGTTTTTCTTTCCGGTTTAAATTCATTTTCCAGCATATTACAAAGGACTGCTTTGCGGATCAAATGTCACACGATGAGCAAATAGAGTAACGTAATTCATCAGGAGCGAAATGTCACCAGCTTTTCACCATGCAAAGAAAAGTTACATTCGACATTCGTGAGGGATGTTATGCATCTTCATTATACTAACCATACTTAAGGCATTCAGTTGACCTGCAAGACACAAGAACAGCAAAACGGAGAAGGCCAACACGAAAGAGGGAGAGGGAGAATCACTGCAAACAAAAAAATGTGAAGCCAATAAATGGTATGTTGGTCAGCACAACAAGAGAATTCTGGTACAGGAGCAGAGATGTTTCTTTGCCATTGCAGGGCTTTGATGACTACACCTTGATTAATGTGTACAAATTCGTCTCCTTACCTGAGGAAGGGTGTTCTGGCTATGAATGGAGTACACTGATAGCTTAACAGACCGACGCCTGGAATGCAGGACTAATGCACGAAGAGATCTTGGATTTCTGAGGACGATGTTCATTGTAATTGAGAAGAATCAGAGAGTTTCACACTGAAACTAATACAATTCCAGCAGGACGATGCAGGGAAATGCAGGAGAGATCTTCCCGGTGGCTGGGAGTCCAGAACAAGAAATCTCAGGCAAAGTATGCAGGCAAGGCCTTTGAAACTGAGATGAGGTGTAATTCATTTACCTAGGTACTGGTGAGCCATCAGAATTCTCTGTCACATTGAACGATTGAAGGCAAAACATTAAATGTTTTCGAGGAGGAGTTAGGTTAAGTTAATAATGTTAAAGGGTTCAAAGACTAGGGGGAAAACACGAAAAAATGAATGATGACCCATGATCAGGGTGAACCGTGGTGTAGTCTATGAGGGTTGAAGGGCGCCCTCCTGTTACTCTGCCAGAATAATGGAGGACAGACGTCATTTGGTCAGGGTCTGAAATTGCAGAGTTGAGCGTTAGAATGTGGAAAGTGCCTGAGGGGTATGTGTTATTCCTTGAGTTGTGTTGCGCTACTTGTGGTAATTGTAACAGGCCCAAGAAAGAAATATTGGCATGACAACGGGGTGTACTCATGAAGTAGCAAGGAAATAATAAATGATTGATTTCATGTGAGAAAATACAAGATGGGTTCGTAGGAGACTTGAGTGAAATTACAAACACGAATTGTGTCACTTCGATGGAAATGACTATTTTCACAACAGGTCAGACAAAAAGACACTTTCCTGTAAATGGGACAGTTGCATGAGTTAAAGAAGAAAGAATTCGCTGTTCGCAGCATGAGAACCGAAAAAACAAATTGTGTAATACAACTTACAGATTTGATTAGGAACTTTTTCTTTCGTACTTTGAGTAATTGTAGTGTTTGGATGGAGATAGCAAATTGTTGTGCTATGTTTTAATAGGCTAGTTTATTTTGCTTTCATGCTTATGTGCAAAAAATTCCTGATCAAGAAATGAGACCAAATCAGATGCCTTATATGTTTATATTTTTCAAAAGACTTCGGATATAATTTTTGTTAAAGTCTGGGATCTGATTTGTATGGCGGGAACATTAACTGGGATCATTATATTCCATAATATTGGAAGGAAATTGTAAACTTTAGAGGTACAGTGGAATTTGACAGCTCTAATACAGGAACCATAAAACGTGAGCTCACCAGTGCAGCAAGTGTTTAGGAAGACAAGTAGCAACATGATCCCTCTTGTGAGGGCAATACAAAATAAAATTACAGAGATTGTATTGCAGATATATGCGGCCTATGAAAGGTCACAACTGGAATACACTGCTGGTGTTCTTGGGTGAAAAACGTTTGTATTTTGTTTGATTCTGTTCAGGGAAGTTTCACTGAAACTTTTTTTTTGCAATGAAGTCCTACTTAAGAACAAAAAATAAAAATAAATAAAGTATTTAAAAAGTCGAACGATTGAAGAAAACTCTTCACAAGGATGAAGCAGGGAAACACTCTCCCACCAATGTGAATTCAAAGACGTAATTCAATTCGCGAGTATGGCCATGAATGGACGAGCGCTGTGATGTCGTCAGTAGCTGAATGAGCCTGGCTAACCCTAAACTAAGCACAAGTGAGCACTTATTGATCAGTAAGTGCGGCTTGATAGCACTACCGATCGTCTTCTATACCAACTTACTGATGATCAATCTGTAGCTTGATCAGTTGGCAATTGCATGATTTGGGACTTTTCTGTTTTGTTTGAAAAGGACGTACATAGAATTCTTCCATATTGTTGCGTGGATGTTAGCGCTGCAACTGACCATGTCTAGATTGACTGGGGTAGTGGCAATTCCTCTTGAAAATGTGCTTAGGGATATTTGTCAAAATGCTTTGAGGGTGCACGACAAATTGCACAGGGTGTTTAACAATTCTGAAGTGGGACATAAATGGTTTATGTGAGTGGGAAAAGGAAAAATGTGTACGATATTGGAAAACTCCGAGATTGCCCAATTGACATGAAGAAAAACATCGAAATATATCATCCAAATGCTGAGAGATTGCAAAGCTTTGAGATGCAGGAGTATCGATCTGGCCCAGTGTATGAATCAGAAAAGGTTACCATGTAGACACAACAACCAAATTAAAAAAAAACTCATAGAATTTGTCGTGAATGGAATTGAATTCAAGAGAAGAAAAGTTGTTTATTTGTACAGTGCATTGATGAGAGCAAATCCTTAACTCTGTCAAAATGCTGGATGTCCTCCTTTAAAATGTTGTGTGTCTCTGGAAAGCAAAAGAATGGCAATGGTTCAATAAGGCTGACCACCAGGATATTCTCAACGGACAATCATGGATGGACAATAAATGCTGGCCCAGACAGCGTCACCAATGTATTATAAATGAATAAAATGGTTTTCTGATGATCAAATCGTAAAAAGAAAGTAAATTGCGTTTTCACCATGCATATGGAAGGGGGGAGATGTACTGGAAGCAGTTCGGAGAATGTTAATCAGATTAGCAGCTGGAATAAGAGATTTGTAGAAGTAAAATGTGGATGCAAGGCTTTTATCTTCTTGAATTTAAAAGAGGAAAAGGTGACCTGTTGGAAACATAAAAGATCCTGAATTAAATGAGGGAAGAACATTTTCTCTTCTGGACGAATCGTGAACGAGGAGTCACAATTTAAAAATCAGCTCTTGGACTCGGCAAGATGGCGATATTCTATAAATTGCTGTTGACAGCTCTGCCTAATAGCCAAGGCATACCGGTGTTTTTGCCATCCGTGGCCAACTTATGTGGTGGAAATATTAGTTTCAAACCTTGCAGAATACATATTTGTTGATATTTGGGAGTGGGAAGGATGCCAAAGGGAAAAGGAGCAAGTAAACTGCAGCGGGGAGGACACCCCCTGCAGCACCTGTAACCCCAGAGACTGCTGCAGCAGCAGCCTCGCGTGAACCCTTCGGGGACCTGACAGACTCACAGTAATTGGCTGTGGCGATGGAGAGACTTACCTTGAAAGTTGCGGCTGCGATTGAGGAAATCCGTGGGGAGATTCGTGCCCAGGTGCAACCTATCGCATCTGTGCTGCAGAAGCACGAGCAGGAGATCCAGGGCCTCGTGGAGGGGGTGGAGGAGGTGGTGGGTAGAACTAAGGTCTCGAAAGCTGCGATGCAGTCCTCATCCAATCAGATCCAGGTGCTGGAGCGAGACGTGCGGGCCTCGCAAAACCATATCGACGACCTCGAAAATCGTGGTCGGAGGATAAATCTCCGCCCAGTACTTGTGCACTTCCACTCATATCAGGACAAGCAAAACGTCATAGAAGTTTCCAGATCCCTGGGAAAAGATCCGCAGGCGCTTCTGTACAAGGGGTCAAAAATTATGTCCTTCGATGAAGTTAAAAAGAGGCTGAGGAACCTGGGAATCCAGGACTCCATGATATTCCCCGCAGTACTTCATTTCAGCCACGAGGACTCAGTTTATACATTTGACTTGGCGGAGAAGGCTAAAATCTTTGCAGACACTTTAAAATAGACAGAGTGGCCTGAAGAATATGGTTAATGTTTGTTCCCTTTTCTATTATTCCCCATGTTTCCCCTTCCTTTTTTAAATTCCTATCTTTATCCCAGATAATTTCCTTTTTGCAAAGGGGGAAAAGACTTTGGAACAAGTTGGTCCTTTTTTTTGATAACTGGATTTTCTGATGGGAAATTTTGTGGATGTTCTTTGTTGTCTGTCTCCGGTTTTTTGGTTTGTTCTGCTTCTCTTTTAGTCACAAGTGGGAGTGTCATAAAGCCAGGGATGGGTGGAGTGCTCATCCTGACTTTGCCTTTTGGTTTAAGGATCGTCTCCTTTTTATCTTCCTAAGGCTGGGGCAGAGTTCAGGTTTGAAGGAGCTGTGAAGGAGGGGATAGGTTGGGTGAGAGCCGCTTATGGACAGGGAAAGAGTCTTCCATTCAAGGTTCTATAATTGGATTTTCTTGTAGTATTTTTTGGGAGGCCTCCTTCACTGCCGCTCGCTCACCACCAGACGCCTAGAGGAAGAACGCCTCATCTTCCTCCTTGGAACACTTTAACCCCAGGGCATCAATGTGGACTTCAACAGTTTCCTCATTTCCCCTCCCCCCACCTCACCCCAGTTCCAAACTTCCAGCTCAGCAATATCCCCATGACTTGTCCTGACTTGTCCTACCTGCCTGTCTTCTTTTCCACCTATCCAGCCCACCCTCCTCCCCCGACCTATCATCTTCATCCCCCACCCCGATTGACCTATTGTACTCTTTGCCTCTTTCTCCCCACCTCCACCTCCTCTCACTTATCTCTCCACCCTTCAGGCTCTCTGCCTATATTCATGATGAAGGGCTTTTGTCCGAAACGTCCATTTTACTGCTCCTCGGATGCAACCTGAACTGCTGTGCTCTTCCAACACCACTAATCCCGAATATGGGGATAGGCCAGAGAAGTATTTAGCATAACTGTGTAGGAAACAGTGTGCTCCCCAAACCATTATTGCAATCAGAGACAGCTCTGGGGTCCTTACTTACGATGCTAAAAAGATTAATGAGGCTTTTCGGAGCTTTTACTCTGAATTTTATCAGACTGAAGGTTGCGAAGACAGGAGTGCTAAAATGGAGACTTTTTTTTAAAAAAAACTGGACCTCACAGGGGTAACCTTGTGACAGGCCTCTCTCCTGAATGTTCCCTTAACAGTTCAGGAAATACAGGAGGCAGCTAGGCAACTTCAGAGTGGGAAAGCGCTTCGCCCTGGGGTTTTCCGGGCGAGTTTTATAAGGGCTTTATGGGGATTCTGTTAGGGCCATTGTTTGAGATGTACAGTCACTCCTATGTGCATGAATGCCTACCACCATCCTTAAGACAAGCTGATATTTCCTTTAATCTTAAGAAGGGGAATATTCCTGCGGATTGTGCCTCCTACACGCCCATCTCTCTGTTAAATTCAGACTTCAAAAGTCTGTCCAAGATCCTGCCTCTGGGATTGTAAAGGGTGTTGCCCCATATTATTTAAGAGGACCAGACAGGCTTTATAAGGGGCTGAGGGTCCTCTAATAATATTAGAAGGTTGCAGAATGTGGTCCACGTTTTTCAGCAACGATCGATTCAGGGGTTGGTGATTTCCTTAGATGCAGAGAAAGCATTTGACTGGGTGGAATGGCCGTATCTTTTTTATATCTTTGAACGGATTGGGTTGGGTGGAGTCTTTGCTAGGTGGGTGGAGTTTTTATATCGCCCCCCTTTGACCACGTCATCACCAATGGGGTGAAGTCTGTGAATTTTACAATTGGTAGGGGTAGACAGCAAGGCTGCCCCCTCTCACTGTTGTTGTTTACGTTGGTGATAGAGCCGTTGGCAGAGGTGATTCGTCAGACTGTCCACATAACTGCTCCATCAGTGGGATCGAGGGCACACAAGATTACATTGTACGCAGATGATGTCCTTTTGTTTTTATCGAACCCGATCACCTCCGTAACCCATTTGATACAATGTATCAATTCATTTGGGGCTATTTCAGGATATAAGATTAATTTTGCAAAATCGGAGGCTGTGCCTTCGGGAACCTTAAGGATGTGCCAGAAGTTGAAGGTGGCTCGAAGTTCACTTTTCAGTGGTCACGGGCAGCGTTCAGTAACCTAGACATTTTTATTACCCCCAAGTTTGATCTGTTACTTTGGAATAACTTCGCTCATTTGCGCGACAATATTAGGTGAGATCTCCAGAGATGGGAGGCTCTTCCAATTTCATGGCTGCGCCGAATATCTCTCAATAAGATAAATATTTTTCTTCGTTTGCTTTATCCCATGTGTATGCTCCCTATAATGTTTCCCAGGGCAATGCTGCAGAAGCTTATGGGGTGGTTTGATTCCTTTGTCTGTCATCGTGGGTGGCCCCTCATCTAACTTACTAAATTGCAATTGCAGCTGGATATTGAGGCCTCCCAAGCAAAGTGCCCTCTTATTAACCTATTGTTCATGGATAAGATGAGGACAGTTATAGACCACTGCCGGAACCCCATTGTCATTAGGACAATCAGGGTATGGAGGGCGAAGCGTCAGAGTGAGCGTTGTTTATCCAAAGACTTCGCCACTTACACCTGTAGTTGGCATGCCAGGGTTCCGAACAGGGATGATGGACTCAGAGTTCAAAGATTGAGCAGCGAGAGGAGTTTCTAGTTTGGGAGACATGTTTGAGGAGGAGGTTATAATGCCTTTTCAGCATCTGAGCCGCAAATACGGGTTTTTTTTTCAGGTTAGGGATTTCATCCTGAAGAAGTCTCCCCTTCTCACTAAGCCCTATTAGCCCGATACAGAGAGGATGTTGCTACCTCCACAAACACCCTTTCTGTTAATGCCCTCTATTGCCTGCTGAGTGACAGGGCCTGGCAGGATATTAGCCAGTTATGTGAGGTCTGGGAGCAAGAGCTGGGAGTGGAGATCTCTTCTGAAACATGGGAGAACATACGGGAGAATACTCGAAAGATCTTAATCTGTAACAGGACATGCGTAATTCAAGTAAAAGTTTTGCAGAGGGCTCATCTGGAACCAGACCGTCTGGTGAAGTTTTGATAAGGGGCATCTTCAGTTTGCCTCAAATGTAAAATAAGTGTAGGTACTCTTACCCATTGCTTCTGAACATGCCACAGTCTCCGCGTTTATTGGAGCACTGTGGCGGGAGAGGTAGGGAGGGTATTGAGGACTGAAGTCAAAGAAGACCCGATATCTCTCCTCTTGGGTCTACCGAATTTGCCATCTTTAGACGGGCATGGGAAGAAACTATTTAATATTCCTGCACACTGTGTGCGGAAGAATATTCAGATGAATTGGGTGTCTGAGAATCTGCCGGACTTGCTGGGATGGCAGAAAATAATTATGGAGTACATTCCCTTGGACTTTTTCACAAACATGGTGCACCACACAACACACAATTTTTATAAGACATGGCAGCCCTACTTGAATTATTTGGATATAGATTTATCAGTTATCCTAACTAAGGCGTTTGTTTAACCAGGACGATTAGATTTGTCAAGCCCGAGGCCCTGGATGGGGTCTCCCGAGTTAATATGGTTATGAATGCAATGCTCCCGTTCCTTTGTTTGGGAGCCTTACGCCGAGCATAGCTGTTCTATAATTTGTGTGTTTCTTTTTGTTCTCCTTTTTTTGCTTTTCTTTCATTTTTTGGGTGTTGCTTAGCACAGTGTTAGGGTTTGCTTTGTACTATAGAGTAGGTTAGTAGATAGTAGTTGGATTGTAATTTGTGTTTTTTTATCTTTTTATTGTACTGATATTTGTGATCGATTATTTTTTCAATAATTTTATATGTTTGTAAAGTTAAAAAAATTGCTTATAAATACATTTACAGGAAAATCAGCTTTTAACCATTTAATGGAGAGAATAGGCGATTTTCTCTCTCTTTGTCACGCTCTCTCTCCATCTCCCTCTTTCCATTTCTCTGTCTCCCTCTCTACCTATCTATATATATTCCTTTCCCTCTTCAAACCTCTCTCTGTCTCTGTCTCTCTCTCTCTATCTCTCTGTCTCTCTCGCTCACAGAGCTTTGTGAATCCTGAGAAGTCTCTTTTTGAAAAATTGGTAGCAGCAAGTTTCTTTGATCTCTTTTCATGTCAGAGTTTGATAGATTCAGGAAGTGAAGGGCGAAAGGCAAATAAATGCAAATTTCAGGTTAAAATCAGATCAGCCATGATCTTATTGAAGGGAAAAGCATGACTGTAGAGCGAAATGGATAACTTCCTAATCCTTGTTCGTCTGTTCATGTTGTACCTAGCGCAAAGGACAACATGCTGAAATCCACGCAAAATAACTAATTTAAGAAATTTGAAATTTCTGGATATTGTATTGATCTTCGTACAGAAACATCGTATCACTTGGAATGATGTTCCCTCGAATTTTGTAACTTGAAATGCAATCATAGTTAAACATCAACACACATAAAATATTGAACTGAAAACAGTATCGAGAAAATAAGGCCAAAATCAACTCCCCATGCATTTTTTGTTTTGAGAATTTTCCAACAGCCATCAATTCATTGATTTTGTCAAGTGACTGCGCATATGGCTTAAAGTGGAGAACTCGCGAGTTGTCATACGCAGTAACTCCAAGATTGCTTCACAGTGACAAAATCACCTCGGTTACAGTGAGCATTTACCACAATATTGCCGCATGGTTTTGACCACTGATAATTATGTCTGCAGGAAATGTGTTTGGCTACAAATGCTATCAGATGACATAGATAAGTTGGAGTGGCAGTTCGAGGCAATGAAGAATTTACAGGAAACTGAGGATGTGAGGAATGGCAGGTTCAGTATGTAGGAAAAATGCAGAGAGTCGTGTGGATGGGTTACCTCTAGAAAATGTTGGAGCGGTAGGCAGCGAGCATCGTTGCCTCCTGTGGCGATCCCCATTTCAAATAAGTATGCACTTTTGGAAAATGTAAGGGGTGATGGACTGTCACGATGACGTTGCACTGACAGTCAACCGAGACTGATTCGATTGCAATGAACGGTATGCCAGTTTCAATGTAATTGTGGTAGGAGACTTATTAATCAGGGGCAGAAATTGACAGTTTTGCAGCCGATAGCAAACATCAGAATGCGTAATGCCTACTTGGAGCCAGGGTCCACAATCCCTCAGACATGGTGCAAAACATTTTCAAAGTGGAAAGGGAACAGCGGGAGGTCGCTATATACGGCGACATGGAAGCGAACGGAACGCCATTCTGGAGGGAGAATTTAAGGAACCTCGGAAAAAGTTTAAAAATTAAATTGACCAGAGGAGGAACATCTGAATTACTTCTGGTTTCACATGCTAGTGACAGAATGAATGGAAGGATAGAGCAGAAGAATGCATGACTGAGGAGTTGTTGCAGAGGGCAGGGTTTCGTATTTTTTGATCAAAAGGATCACTCTGGGGAAGAATGACCTTTATAAAAGGACGGTATTGGAAAAGAGACAATATTCTGGCGAGGAGGTGCTGCTCCCGAGGCGTTATTCTAGTCAGGAGGTGGGGCAATTCGATGGTACCAAAAGAGATAGTGAGCAAAGATAAGTCTGAGGCTGGTGCAGTTGAGAACACGAGCAACTATAATATTAAAATTAGACGAATGTAAGGTTGATAACGAGCGAAGAGGGATAAATTAAGCTTCAATTGTTCCAACGCAGGAGGCCTGAAAGTTAAGTTAGATGAACTGAGATCATGATTGAGAGTATGGGACAGGAATATCAATGTGGACCAGTGAATGGCTGTACTGGAAGCTTCATCTTCTGTTGTGTGGATGCTAGGGGAAGGACAGCTAGGAGTCAGGAGAGGAGCCGAGAAGCGTTTATTGTTAAGGAAAATATTATCACTGTATTTGGGGAGGATATTCCAGACGAACAAGCAATGACTGTCTTTGGGTGGAACTTAGAAATAAGAATGGGGTTGTCCTCTTATTATGATGGTACTTTATGCCCATAATGAGAAACGAGAAATTCAGAATTGATTTTTTTTCAGGATATATCAGATATCTATACACATAATAAGATTGTAATGGGATACTTTAACTTTCCAAACATGAACAATGAAGTGTACTGTGTGTAGGTCTTAGATAGTGACGCATTTGCTAAGACAATTCAAGAAACATTTTTTTTATTCAGTCCGTGAAATAACCTACTAGGGAAGGAACAATAGTTGACCCAGTGTTGGGAAATAAGGCAGGGCAAGTGATTGAGGCATCAATAGAGAAGCACTTTGGAGCTGGTAATCATAACTCTGTTGGATTTTAAATGGCTATTGAAAACTATGTGGTGTGGTGCTGAAAAAGCGCAGCAGATCAGTCAGCATCCGAAGAGTTCAATATTGGAGGTTTCGGACCTAAATCCTTCATCAATCCTGAAGAATGGCTAATGGCCAAAACATCGATCATCCTCCTGTTCGGATGTTGCCTGCCTAGTTGCGATTTTCCAGTGGCAGACGTTTCGACTCTGACTGTCCAACATCTTCAGTCCTCAGTTTCATCTAAATGCGAAATTATCGACCTGATTTAAAGCAATGGAAACCGGATTATGGCTGATTTTAATGGTTTTAGGCAAAAATAATCAAAAACTGATTAGAAGAGGTAATTCCCAGGAAAGGGCGTTAGAAAAGTGGATGACAAACAAAAAACGAGGTAACGAGAATCCATGTTCCTAATACTGCGAAGGGCAAGGCTGGTACGCATAGGGAGCGTTGGATGACTGGAAAATGGATGCTCAAATGAAGAAAAAGAAGAAGTTATATGGAAGGTACTGACAACTGATATCGAGTGAAACATTGAGCAGTATACGCTCGGTAGGAGTATACTGAAGAGAGAAATGAGGGGACAAAAGGGGACATGGAATAGCTTAGACCAATACACTTCAGGAGAATCCAAAAAGACTGTGCAAATTAATTACGGCGAAATGAGTATGTAACGAGAGAATAGGGCGACTTCAAGATCAACTCGACTGTCTGGGTGTGGAATTGCAGGAGATGGGTGAGATATTAAATGAGTATTTCATCTCATTACTTACTTGGAAAACGACGGAGGCATAGAGTTCTCGAGCAATGCAGTATTAAAACAGACACGGCTGTCCTACTGTCCATGCTAACCAGGTATCCTGAATAACTCTAATCACATTTGCCAGCATATGGCAAAAGTCCCTCTAACCCTTTCTTAATCATATACCAATCTGGATGCCTTGTGAACGTTGTGGTTGTTACAGCCTCCACCACTTCTCTGGTAGATCATTCTATCCATGCAACACCTTCTGAGTGAAAATATTGCTCCTCCAGTCTCTTTTAAATCTTCTCCCTTTCAGGTTAAACTGATGCCATATGGTTTTGAACTCCTCGAATCCAGGAAAAAGACCTTGTCTGTTCACCCTTCACCCTGTTCTCCCTTTGTGGTTTTATAAACATCTATAAGGTCACATCTCAGCCTCTAGTGCTCCAGGGAAGATAGCCCTCAGCCTGTCCCAAGATAACACACGCTCTAACCCTGGCAACGTACTGATGATTTATTTTTGAACCATTTCAAGTTTCACAGCATCTTTCCTAGAATTGCGTACAGCATTCCATATGTGCTCTCAATAATGCCCTCTCCAGCTGCATAATGGCATCACAAGCTCTATAATCAGTACACTAACCAATAAAAGCAAACAAACCAAAGGCATTCATCACAATCCTGCCATGGAATTCATTTTCAAGGAACTCTGAAACTGTAATCCAAGGTCGCTTCGTTGTGCAACCCTCCCCCAAATCGTGCGGTTAATTACTTACATTTCCAAAATGCAGCACCGCACAAATAACCAAGATAAACTCTATCAGCTGTGTCTCGGTTTATTGGGCCAGCAGACCAAACTGCGCTTCTACGCTAAGGTAAACTTCTTCAGTGTACACAACACTTCCAATTTTGATGGCAATTGCAATTTAAATATCCACATCTCCCATACTTACATACATTTATTTTTATAAATGACCAAAAGTGTTGGATCCGGCGAAAATTCTTATGGTGTACCGCTTGTCACAGGTCTCTAGGCTGAAAAGCAAACGTCCACCACCATCCTGTTTCTTGTACCTTCGAGTAGTTCTGCACCCAACCTGCTGTTCTATCTGTTTTACGTGTGATCTAACAATGCTAATACTTTACCAGGAGGAACCTCGTCGGACGTGTTAGTGAAATCCAGAAAGATCGCATTCGCTTCTCTTCCCACATCAATCTTCTTCGTTACTTCCTCAAAAAACTTAATCAATTAGTGAGACACGTTATCCCACGCAGAAAGTCATGTTCACCCTCCCTCGTCAGTCTCTACCATTCTAAATAAAATGTAAATCCTGTCCCTCGGGATTCCCGAGAACAAATTATTTACCACCAATCACTGGCTCACTGATATATATTTTCCTGGTTTTTCCTTATCATCTTTCTTAAATAGTCGTATCACATTTAGCTATCTGCGACATTTTGGCACCTCATCTGTGGCTATCAATAATATAAATAACTCACTTATGGACAAAGCAATCTCTTCCCGAAATTCTGACAGTGTTTAAGCATATCAGGTCGAGAGGAATTATCCACTTCCATGCCTTTTGAGACATCCAACACCTCTTCCTCTGTGATGTAGACGTCGATATTCATTTCCCCGAGTTCTTTCTCTGCCCTTTCCTTCTCCACGGTAAACACTAATTCAAAATGTTCGTTTACGTCCTCCACCGTCTCCTATTTTTCCATACGTTGGCAGCTTTGCTGATGTTTAAGGAGTTCTGTTCTTTCCCTTACTACGCTTTCGTACTTAAACATTTGCAGCATCTCTTTGGATTCCCCATAACAGTGAATTCCGTATATCCAGAATTGCCAAACCTATCTCATGCCCCCTTGTTCCCCTCCTGATTTCCATTTTATGTATACTCCGGTTGTCTTTATACTCTTCGAGGGATTAACTCGATCCATGTTGTCCATACCTGAAATATGTATCCTTCTGTTTCTCGAACAAAACCAAATTTCCCTCGTCGTCCAGCATTCCCTGCACATATCAGTCTTGCATTTCACACTAACAGGAGCACACTGTCTCTGGAATCCCATTTTTGAAGGCTTCCAATTTTCCAGTCATTCCTTTACCTGCGAATATCCACGTCAATCAACTTTCGAGTCTTCTTGACAAACATCATTGAAATTGGCCTTTCTACAATTTAGAACATTAACGTTTAGATCCGGTCTGTCCTTCTCCATCACGATTTTAAAAGTAAGCGAATGATGGTCACTTTTCCCAAAGTACTGCTCCAGTGACACCTCAGACACCTGCATTGCATTATTTCCAAGTCTTTAGTCACGTTTTGCATCTTCTCTAGTATGTACATCTACATTCTGAATATGAACATGTTCATGAACGCACTTAACTACATTCTGGGTATCCACGCACTTAACACGATGGCTGTCCCAATCCAGTTTGAAAAGTCAAAATCCACTACCATAACCACCCTGTTATTCTTACAGAAAACAGAGATCGCCTTCCAATTTCTTGGTGAATGTTGAGGCATCTGTTGTACAGTCCAAACAAGATGATCGACCCTTCCCTATTTCTGAGATTTTCTCTGAAATATCCCTGGATATTTTCCAGAGAATATCTTCCCGAAGCACTGCGTAAATGTTATCTTTAATCAAAAAACTCCACTCCCCGTCTCTCTTGCCCACCTTAAAATCATTTTGAGAGGATATGTACTGTGGAATATTAAGCTGCCAGTCCTGTCCATCTCTGTAACCTCTATATCTCAGTCTCCTGTTCCCAGTCATGCTCTAAGTTCATCTGCCTTACCAATTAGGCTTCTTGCACTAAAGTGAATTCAGTTTATTAACCAGTCCTACCTCATCCTCTGCTTGTTCATGCCTACTATGACTGTTTGACATGCTCCTTATCCTTGCTGAACCGGTTTCAGATTAATTTCTTTCCTCACTACCTCCATGCCCTCCGCCACACTCAAACCTTGTCTGTTCAAATCCTCCTGAGCAGTTATAGCAAATGGTCTTCAACAAGGCGTTCTGCATGCTTCTGCATTGTAGTTTTGGTTACAAATGTTAAAACACGTGGAATCCAGATAAAGATAGCTGTTGGATATAAAACTGGCTTCTGAGTGGCGGACAGAACGTAATGTTGAAGGATTGGTTTATGGACTAAGACTTGTGATACGTGGTGTGTCGCAATGCTTCATGCAGCGTCCAGTATTTTCTGTCATTGAAATAAATGTTTTGTATGTGCATATAGCAGAATTGATTATTGAGTTTACAGGTGGCACCAATATTGCTGATGTCGTGGAGAGTGAGGTAGGTTATTTCACAGCATAATTCTGGATTAGTGGTGCTGGAAGAGCACAGCAGTTCAGGCAGCATCCAAGTAGCTTCGAAATCGACGTTTCGGGTAAAAGCCCTTCATCAGGAATAAAGGCCGTGAGCCTGAAGCGTGGAGACATAAGCTAGAGGAGGGTGGGGGTGGGGAGAAAGTAGCATAGAGTACAATGGGTGAGTGGGGGAGGGGATAAAAATGATATGTCATGGAGGAGAGGGTGGAGTGGATACGTGGAAAAGAAGATAGGCAGGTAGGACAAGTCAGGACACGTTATGGGGACAGTTACTGAGCTGGAAGTTTAGAACTAGGGTGAGGTGGGGAAAGGGGAAATGAGGAAACTGTTGAAGTCCACATTAATGCCCTGGGGTTGAAGTATTCTGAGGCGGAAGATGAGGCGTTCTTCCTCCAGGCGTCTGGTGGTGACGGAGCGGCGCTGAATGAAGCCAAGGACCTCCATGCCCTCGGCAGAGTGGGACGGGGAGTTGAAATGTTTGGCCATGGGGCGGTGTGGATGATTGGTGCGGGTGTCCTGGAGATGTTCCAGAAAGTGCTCTGCTATGAGGCGCCCAGTGTCCCCAATGTAGAGGAGACCGCATCGGGAGCAACGGATACAATAAATGATATTAGTGAATGTGCAAGTAAATCTTTGATGGATGTGGAAGGCACCTTTCGGGCCTTGGATAGAGGTGATGGAGGAGGTATGGGCGCAGGTATTACAGTTCCTGCGGTGGCAGGGGAAAGTGCCAGGATTGGAGGGTGGGTTGTTTGGGGGCGTGGACCTGACCAGGTAGTCGCGGAGGAACGCCTCATCCTCTGCCTCGGAACACTTCAACCCCAGGGCATCAATGTGGACTTCAACATTTTCCTCATTTCCCTTTCCCCCACCTCACCCTAATTCTAAACTTCCAGCTCAGTACTCCTCCTTGACCTATCACCTTCATCCCCTCCCCCACTCACCCATTGTACTGTATCCTACTTCCTCCCCACCCCCACCCTCCTCTAGCTTATCTCTCCACGCTTCAGGCTCACTGCCTTTATTACAGAATAAGGTCTTTTACCCGAAACGTCGATTTCGAAGCTACTTGGATGCTGCCTGAACTGCTGTGCTCTTCCAGCACCACTAATACAGAATCTGGTTTCCAACATCTGCAGTCATTGTTTTTACCTTATCTCACAGCATAATGCGACCCTGATTGATGAGCCACTGGGCCACGAAGCGGGATGGTAATTAATTTACATAAATATAACTTCATACATTTTGGAACGGCAAATCAGGTCTGGATGTATGTATATAATGGTGAAGTCCTCGGGAGATCTCGGAGTTCAGTTTCATACTTCCTAGTAGGTTGAGTTACAAATTGACAGGGTAGTGAAGAATGCGTTTGTTTGGCTTGCGTTTATTGGTGAGTAATTTATGGCTTTGGGATGTCATGATACAGCTGTACAGGACATTGGTTTTGACACTTTCGGAAAATGACTTCAATGCTTGTCTCCCTGCTTTTGGAAAAAAAATTGTTAACCTTAAAAGAATGTAGCAAACATTGACACGGATGTTGCTGGGATTGAAAGTTTAGAACTCCGGGGAGAGGGTGAATAGTGCAGGATTGGTTTCTCTCGGACGTCGACACCATATGGGTGACCTTATCGAGGTTTCTAAAATCAGGATGTGCATGTCTATGTTAAATTGTCGAGGTCTCTTTTTTTTCGGGTAGAGGAGGCCAAAACGAGAGTTCATTGGTGAAAGCTGAGAGTGGAAAGATTTAATAGGTACGTTAGGACCAACCTTTTTCACCCAGAGGGTGGTGTAAATATGAACTTAGCTGCCAGAGGAAGTTGTGGAGGCTAGTACAATTACCACATTTAAAAAGTGTCTCGATTGTTGTATGAGTAATAAGGGTGAAGAAGAATATGGTCCAAATGTTGAAAACTTAATCTAGATCAATTTAGCATATCTGCATGGAATAGATTTGGGCTTACGAGTTTGTTTCCTGATGTGCAACACTATGACTTTAATTTAGACGAAACTATGTCAAGCCTTCACTCAATTTCTTGCGAACATTGGACTTCCTCTCACGGGATAACTCTGATACTCTCTCACTGAATGCATTCAAAACAGAAGTCAACATATTTTGAATTCGGTGAGAACAAAGAAATATGTGGATGATGCAAAACTTCGATGTTGAAATACCAGATCAGGAATTGGTATACTTATGAGTGGAGAATGTTTGAGGGATTGAGTGATCCACTACTGTCCCTATTTCCTGTTCCATGTTTTCTTAATTGAAGGTTTTTCAGATGAATCATGCAGGAAGTCATGTTGAATTTATCTCTATGGAATTCTGTGGAACATGCTGAAGTTGACGAGAATTTATGAAACCTCATCATAATATCATCTGGTGATAAACTGCCATAAAGAATTTATACTAAAATCTCGAGCCCTAAGATACCTCACACAACAGGGATAGCATGAGTGAATTGAAAACAATTCTGACATGATAAAATTGAAATGAATCATTTGGAGGCAAAACAGTATGTACAATCTGGAAGTCCTTCAAAGAGGATATTTTTTCAGCTCAACAAAAGAACTAGCAAAGGGAGAGCTACAAATCTGGCAATCACCAGATGGCAAAAAGATTGGCAAAGTAAAATAGAAAAAGAAAGTAATGCAGAAAATATAACGCTGAATGCAGTAGGGAATGGAACTGAATGAAGAAAAGAAGTGCTAATCTTCAAATGTTTCACTAACCTCAAAATAATAATATGACAGTACAGAATCAGACCTCTGAAGAAACACAGATAAATGTTATTGAAGGACATCAGGAAATGTCGCGATTCAAGTTGAAGGGGAAATCCAACACTTATAATGAGTGAAGGGAGAATACTGATATTTTAGCACGTTTTGGTTGGTGGATGCAGTGAAGACAGACTTTGATACCGATTGACAATTAAAGACAAGGCTTTGCTAATTTTCAAACCAGACCAGTTGACACGGATCATTGAGACCATTGCCCTCAAAAATGAACGAGCAAACGACTGTCACTTTTGTCGAATTAAAACGCATTCAGTTCATCAGATGACCTTTTTGTCTGCAAAAAATTGCCTCCTGTCTGTTATTATTCAGGTTTACAGCACGCTCGTGTGTGGCATACTGCGAACCTAGTTGATCCTAAATTATTTCTCAACGCAATTTCTCATACGTTCAGATTTCGCTCCAGCTGTTTATGATGAAGCAAGGAGATGTATCCTACCAGACCGTGTTTGTGAAAATCGAAATACTGTTGCTGAGATTAGACGTTATTCTGCAATTTCAGATCATTTTCTGGATAACCCAGGATGTGAGACGAATTACATTGACAAGCAATTTGGGATTCAAATATATGAAACGAAAAGGACAGCGCCAGAATTGTCATTGAATTGGCTAAAAGAACAGAAAAAAGCCATGTTCATCTGAAGAAACAGAAAGTGCTGCACAAGCTCAATAGGTCTGCTGTAACTGTGGTAGAAAATAATTTAATGTTTCTAATATAAGGTGGAAACGTGATGGCGTTTAATCAAAAATGGTGATGCGCATTCGGAACAAAATAGAAGCAAACTGAAAGGTTATTGTGTGCATGAAGTTAGAGCTCGAAGGTGACATAAACAAAGGGCAAAGGAAATGATAATAGTTGTAGCTAAGGGAGGACTACTGATAGAGCTTTGGTGTTAATAGCTGATTCTTCACACCTCTTCATCCCTCCCACAGCACCAATAACATTCCACTCGTCCTCACATTTCACAGCTGGCATCTTCTTTGGAATCATTAAAATTCTTCATTTCCATTACCTCCAGCTGGATGCTACCAGTGCTCACATATTCCCACCCACTTCTTTGTACAAAACTTTCTCTCTTGGACATTCTGATCCAATCATCTTCCAAATAACATATCCTACAATACACATGGCATCGTCCTCTGCAATCGCAGAAGGTGCAACATTTATTAATATATCTCCATGCTCCTTAATATCCAAGGCTCCAGGCAAACCTTCCAAGGAAACGAGTGAATTACCTTTACTTCACGGCAACCAGGCAACTGTTTTCATCTGTTCACAATGACGTCTGTGTATCACTGGCAAGATAAAAACAGAGAGTAAATACAAACTAAATGGATCAGCTGGTTGTAGCTACAAATGGATCTACCAGTCCATTGATTCAGGTACACCAGAGCAGGCAGTGCCAGGCGTTCATGCATGTATTATGTAAGGACAAATATTACTTACAGTGATATTTTTTTCAAAATAGTATTCGCTATGTCGGAATCATTAGCCTATGAAAGCTTCTCTGCAATTTAATATATTGTGCCTGATTGAAAGCTCAAAGCGACAGTGTTCCAATAACGTGTAACAAAATTGGCAATCAGAAATCCGTCAATGCTTAATTTAAATACTCCAAAAAACTGAAATTCCTTTTTCAGCCGTAGTTTTAATTTCCAAAGGTTCATGATCATTGAAGGAAGAAAATGATTCGTCTCATTTTGTCCCAAAGTCGCATCTCCCTTATTTGCAAATTGTGTGTCAGATTCGAAACTCCACAAGTGGGGGTGGGAGTGGTGAAAGAGAACACATCACCTGCACTGACCCTGTCGATTGCTTTAAGTATTTTGTAAGATTAAATCAGATCACCTCTCATTCAGTATTTCTAGTTTCACAACAGATAATCGAAGCCCAGTTTCGTTACCTTTCCAAAATGTACAGTAGCGCCAACCCGGGAACAAATTTCTGTTTTCCTTCTACTACTGAGACCTGTTGTTTGTTTGGTTCCTCATGCTTTTGTGTTATATTTTATATCGACCACATTTTGCGTGCTTTAACTGCGATTGCCACTTTGTTCTTTTCACTATTCCGCATGCCAATTTGCCAAGGTTATATATCTTTTTCCTTGTTAACATTTTCATCATCAGCTTTCACACAGAACACCGATGACAGGAATTTATATTCCTTAAGGGAATGTGACTCAGTATTGTATTTTGGATCCAATTGTGTTTTGGTTCATCTTTGTTGAAAGTGAATGCGAGAGATGTGGGACGAAGCTAAGATGAAAACACAGCTATGTTGAGAGACCAGAAAGTAGTTTTATTGACAAATAAAGGTTAACAATTCTGAAGAGTTATAGGACAGAGTGAGGATCTGCATTTAGTACAATGATGATTCAGGCCTGCGGGAAAAGGAATGGTGGAATCGAAACGAAACTCTGCAATTGAGTGATAAGTTGTTGGTATACTCTATGCTTTGAATGACACAGTGCAACGAGAAAGAAGGGACAAATTATCTGTTTGAGAATGATACAGGCTCAAAGGCCTCTGACGTTTGTGTTCGATGTTTGGGTTTGATGCAAGACAAATGGAAGAGAGGAATTATAAATGGCGATACTGGAGAGAAGGAACTCTGCACATTTGAGTTAGTTTCAATTGATGAAGGCTAATGAATGGAGGCATTGTCATTTTGTCAGGAAAGATACAGGGATGTGAACAGAAAAGAGCTCTGTGACATTAAATTCTGAATTATGTAGTCCTTTCGGAAGACAGGGCTGTCATGGAGCTGCTTTGCAGCTGATACAAGTCTGTCTGGATATTGTACATCAATGGGATCGGTTGCAGAGTTACATTGGCAGGGAGCTTGAAACACATCAAATCTTCCCTGACTGAACAGTCATAACAAATTCCACCATTTCTTTTCCAGATCTTAACCATCGTTGCACCATAATAAAATGATCGTTCTCCAAGTGTTTCCTGGTATTATGCTTCTTTCAGTAGTATGTTACGATATGAGAACACAGCAAAACTCCTGGGACAATACGAAAATATTCTTAACATGAAGGAGAAATATTTTATGCAAGTTTATAGATGGAAGGAAGGTTTGTAGATGCCATAAAAATGGACTTTAATAAGGCATTTGATAAGGCTCCCCATGGTAAACAAATGGAGAAAGTGAAGTTGCACGCTGTGCAGGGCGTTCTTGATAAGTGGATAAAGAACTGGTTGAGCAACTGGAAACAGAGAGTAGAAGTTGAAGGGGATTTCTCGAAAGTGAGACAGGTGACCAGTGTTGTTCCACAGTAATCAGTGCTTGGGCCACTGTTGTTTGTGAGATACATCAATGATCTGGAAGAGAGCTTTGTTGGTCTCCTCAGTAAGTTTGTATAAGATGCAAAGATTGATAGGGCAGCAGAACGAATTGGGAGTGTCCAGGAATACAGGAGAATATCGATAGACTGGAGAGATGGGCGCAGAAATGGCAGGTGGAGTTCAACCTGGGCAAATGCGAGGCGATGGATTTTAGAAGGTATAATTCTGGAGCGAATTATACTGTCAACAGAAGAGTCTTGGGAAAAGTTGATGAGCAGAGATATCTGAGATTTCAGTTGTCTAAAGGTGACTGCACAGGTGGATAGAGTGGTCAAGAACCCATAAGCTATGCTTGCCTTCAACGGACGTGATATTCAGTATAAGAGATGGCAGGTCATGTTAATATTGTTCATGAACTTGGCACGGACGCATTTGGAATGCTGTGTACAGTTCTGGCCGCCATGTTACCAAAATGTTGTGGACGCTTTGGAGAGGGTGCAGTGAAGTTTTCCGAGGATGTTGTCTGGTATGGAAGGTGCACAGGCTTGGACAGCCGAAGGGCCTGTTCTTTGTTCTTTGGTATTTGTTCTTTGTTCTCTGCCGAGTCTACCTGTGACTCCATTTCAAAGCCGTGCACATGAATTCCAAGATCTCTCTCTTCCTCTATTCTGTTTCAGGCCCTAAAATTTACTATGAAACGCCTACCTTTATTTGGCTTTTCAAAAGACAGGACATCACACTTATTTGCATTAAAATCTATATGCCATTCCTCAGACCACTTCCCCAGCTGATGAAGGTCTTACTGAAATTTCTGAGAACCTTTTGCACTGTTTACGATATCTCCTGTTTAGTTTTGTCTGCAATCTTGTTAATCATGCCTTTTACATTCTCATCCATAGCATTAAAATAAATAATAAACAGCAATTGACCCAGCACGAATCCCTGAGGCTTTCCACTCATCACAAGCCACGAGAAAAAAATAGCAATTATTAAGAATTGGAGCTGGAAAGGAATCCATGGAGCTGAGCAAGAGGAATATGAGAAAGACCATAGGTAGAGACTTGGCCTTTCTGTTCTTTTGCTTTGTTACTTATTACATCCCAGAAGTCTACCTTTAGAGCAATGATCTGTTCTCGCTGTGATATCCACTTCCATTTGTTTTTTGCACAATGCTACGAATTATGACTGCGTGCTCCAAATCAACAGGATCAGGATAGGGATAGCGAAAAATATAATTTCACAAAACAACTTCAAGAGTTCTTATTGTCGAAACACTAATCGACTATAGTTGAATGAATTGTCTATGGCTATGTCTGCTTTCAATTCAGCAAATGCAACCAGATTTACAGTGAATACTGCCAAAATCATTATCTTAGACAGGATGATACAGTATCAATGCTTTCGACAGAATCAAATCCTTACTGGATGGACAACTGCGATATATTGGTCAATGGCCATTCAGAACATAACTGTTGAGTTAACAAAATATCGATGAAACCTCAGAGAGTATAGCATGAAAGAGCGGTTCCACTCTCCCATTGCGGGATAAATAAAGTACTGTATCCAAGCCTGAATACCCAGAATGATAGCAATACTTAAAACAAGAAGGAGGCAGAAATTGATGGCGGCTTTTTTTCGTAATTTTTATCTTATGCCACAGTAGAAAAGAGTTCATAGCCATACCCAGACAGTCCACAACAGTAAGGAAAGAAGGCAGGAGGATGCTTTGAGTTCTGTCCAAGATTTCAAAGCCTCTGTCAATAGAATTGTCAAGTGTTCCATTTCCAGAACGATTTATTTCCTGCCAGGGCCTGTATGCTTTTAGGGCCTCACTCCTATAGTAAAAATGTTGTGAAATTTGAAAAGTTGCCGAAAAGGTTTACAATGATGCTGTCAGGTTTGAATAGCTGGATGGAGAGGGTGAATAGGCTGAGACTATTTTCCCTGCAGAGTTGGATGCTGGGGGTGGAAGTGGTGGTGACCATGTAGAGGTTTATAAAATGATGAGGGACATGGATACGGCAAACAGAACAGTGGTTTTCTTGGACTAAGAGAGTCCACAACTGTCGGGACTAGGTTGAGGATGAGCAGGGAAAAATTTGAAAGGGATCGAAGCAGCACCTTTTTCACAAAGAGCATGTGTGTTTGGAATTAAACTGCCAGAGGAAGTGGTGGAAACTGGTCCAATTGCAGCATTTAAAAGACAACTGGATGGGGTATCCAAATAGAAAGTTTTTAGACAGATATGGGACGACTGCTGCCAAATAAGGCTAGATTGAGTTAGGATGTCTGATCGGCACGGAGGAGTGAGACCGATTCATCTTTTTCGTGCTGTACCTCTCTATACCTCTTTAAATCGATGATTGCTGCGTTCCCCCTATCAAACAGTTAAGTGCTCACTGTGAGATATGTGGGAAAACTAAAAGATAAATTTTGAAAGAATCTGACCCTGCACTGACAGAACATCAGTTGGGATCATTTTTAGTTTTGTCACAAACACATCAATCCGCTTGCTGAGACAAACAGCGCGAAATACTGCCCTGCATTGGAAAACAATTGGAGATATTATTACAATATCAATATCCAAGTCGGTTTTGATGAAGTGGGACATAAATCCTGAAAACAGGGAGACGTGAATACATTAATTAATATTCTAAATATTTTGTTCTTCAGCGTGTTGGAGATGGAAATAGTCAGAGTCATTCTTGTACTTCAGATGTTGCTTTTCCAGTATATATATTGCAAAGCATTAATTTCTATTGTCGCTACCCTTTTGTCATGTTGGCAACTGTATTCTACCAACGTAACTCAATTGCATTCTTCGACGAATATACCCGTATTATCGACCTTTCAGCCTCTTTTTTAAAATGCTGTCACATTATCTCGTGCATTTCAATACTTCTTCTCTCAGGTAGATGCTTGGACACTCTGTTCCATAACAATAGAACACCCATTCAAATTACCTTATAAGCACATCAGCAAGCATGGATTTTTACAGTTTAAGTATGTTAGTCATCACCATATTCTTTCAAATACTTTTGGAGAGTACATAAATGTAGGTCGCATC